>NC_049981.1:12078773-12081075 GCF_000003815.2 Branchiostoma floridae
GGACATATTACCTAGAATTCCGGTCGCTGCACATGCGCCCTAACTAATGTGAGAAGGCTTATTGTTTCTTTACCTTCACCAAGAAAGTTTTGAGTGTGCCTGTTACCAGCAGAACTCAATAAGCTATTTGTAGATGGGTATACGAGCCAGGAAAATTATAGTCAATATCGATAATGAGCCTCCTACTCCTAGTGGCTTTCTACGGTTCTGGAGCAAAAATTCTGGTTTTGATATCTTGTGTTTTTGACATGCTATGGTAATGATTATTGAGTGGTAGATAGCTTTTGTGGCAGGGATTAAGCAGTGTAGGTTTGGGACAGCTTTTTTTAAACTACAGGGCTGGTTTTGTTTGAGACATTTTAGTATGTAGACAGCTTAAGAGATGATGTTTTATCTTAAGTTGGTTGTCTCTGTCAAACAGGGCTCTAGCCAGCGTCCGTTTTTCCGTCAATTGACGGAAATGTGCTGCGTCTGACGGAAAAATTTTAAAACCAATCCGTCAACCTTGACAGACAAAAATCCTTGGTGGAAGGCGGCTTGGGGACGCTGTCCACGGCCGTAAAAGCCACACACTGTTTGTTTTGCTATTGTTACGGTTGTTGACAATGTGTGTCGGCGCCCTTTCGCATACGATAATCTCATTAAAACCCGTTTTTCAAGGTCTCAGTTCAGTCCTTCTAATAAATTTTCGCGGTTTTCGCGACGATTGTAATTGACTGATGGAAAAAAATGTCGAGCTGGCTAAAGCCCTGCTGTCAAAGTTAAATATTTCTTGATTTGTGCATGTGTACACTTATGTGTCATTCTTATGTGTAATGTTAAACCAGTAGGCAGAGATTGTTGTCTATATTCTATTCATGAGAAATTCCTAGGGGCTTTCTGCAGATTTGATTTGTATACACTATACACGTCTTTTTAGCATGTCAAAATTCATTATAGTATACCACGTAGCATTGTAAAATCCATAGAGAACAAGAGTTCGTAGACCTCAGGCCTGCATGAAATGTATTGGGTTTCTGTAGACCTATTGTGTATTTTTGCCTTTTTGTCTGTGGTACGTGGTTGGAAAAATGAGCTTTTTACTGTGTTGGTTGTGCACCATGCAAAAGTCTGACTCTGAAATTCCATTTTCTGAATTTGTAAGTTTGGACAGGGATGAACATTACTTATTTTGGATTTCTTAAGTATGTAACCAACCACAGTACTTTGAAGTTGTTGAGACGCTACCTTTTTTTGTCTCAGATGGCCCATGCACATGTAGTTACTCTGTCACATGATATACTAATATCTTCCTATTTCAATGTACTGACCTAATGCAGCTGCTAAGTCTCCTTGGTTTGTGTTCTTCCAATGATATTCATTAAAGATTTATTTCTGGGGTGTTATTCACTTGACATCGGAATGTTACTCGCATAATTTGACCAATGATACTTTTATCTGTAGTTCCATAGACATTAGACAACATGAATAGTGGTAGCCCCCATGCAGCAGCAACAGTTAGTCCCCAGGGTGGTATGATATTTTCATTCAATCCATCCAACCCAAACCTAAATCTCCTGTAGTATCTAAGCCAAATTTAACAGCATAATTTACTATGAAAAATGTCCTTGTCAATCCCATTTATAGATGGCAAGCTGCTGGCAATGGAAGCTTTGAAAAGTTCAGAAGCTGTTGTAGTCAAAGCAAACACCCAGCAAACATCCCCGCAAACCAATGAGCAGTTGCTTAGAAGGGGAATTTCATCATATATTTGCCGCGACAAAATGCAACAAACGATACTGAATTTAAAACAGAACAAAGCTAAGCCTCCACCACTTAACCCTGCCTGTACCATAGATTAAGCAGGCCCAAAAACCAAGCGAATATGACTAGCCCAAAACAACAAATTACATGTATACAGTATGGAAATGGCATTACCAAAGAAACAAAAAGAAACACAGGACAAATCATACACATACCTTTCTCTTATGCCCACACTCTATACAGTTCTCCTCCACATTAGAAAATTGCATCTTCTTCTGTTTAAGTTCAAGTTCAACCATGATTGCCAACAGGGTAAAGGAACTTGTACCGGAACTTAAAACTCAGTACTATACAGCTCTAGAAACACCACAAAGAGTAATAAGCAAACTTCAATTATACCTGACCAACAGATATATATTCTTGTACACTCCCGTCATCTGGCAAACTGTCAGTGCCACTAAGTAACCTGATACATTGAAGGTGGCCCAGGCCAGAAGATGGTTCTACACCCAACCATAATCTGTTTTTAAAACCAAGCAGATATTGGGAGGATGCCCCA
>NC_049981.1:12081929-12094700 GCF_000003815.2 Branchiostoma floridae
TACACCCCCCACCCATGCACCAAAAATCGTCGCAATCGCGCGTATCGTTCCGGACACACAGCGCCAAAAGTGCCCCAAAAACACAAAAAATGCCACCTTCAATGTCAAGGTCAAGCGCCAGGAGGCCCAAAATCACACCTGAGTGTCAGGCTACCATCCCCAACCCACGTACCAAAAATCGTCGTGCTCGCACCATCCGTTCACGAGATACAGCGCCCTACATCCCCGGCTACCGAAAAGTTCCCACCAGCATCAAAACCATACCTGCATACATGCAGGTAATTATTGAACAAGTTAATCTTCAGTATATGGACTAGTCTAATACAAAGTATTAATCATTTAGAAGAAAATTCATAATCATATAGCTAACTAGAAAGGCCGACATTTGCTTGAGAGCAAATACAGCATATTTCAGCCATCTCCCTCATGCAACAATAGGCCTTGAGGTCGTTGACCCCTTTGGCCATTGGAAAATGACCCAAAAAATTCCCAAATATATCATTTTAAAGTGTTCCATGCCAAAAATTATACATGGGTCATTTGGATAAATATCTAGAGGACCCCTTTACCAAATTTCGGGTCATTTGGTTGTAAAACGAGGGAACAGGAGCCAAAAATGTCAAATTTTTGTCTAAAAATGGCCATAAAATTGCAATATTAAGCATTATGTTGTACTGTATGGAAAAACTGTTATTGAATTCATGCGCACAAAATTGAAGGGCACTTTTATACCAAATTTCAGGTCATTCGGTTGTAAAACGAGGGTACAGGAGGCAAAAATGTGCTTTTTTTGTCAAAAAATGGCCAAAAATCGCAAAATTAAGCATTTTGTTGTACCGTATACCAAAACTGTTATTAAATCTGGGTGGGCATATGATCAGGGCACCTCTGTACCAAATTTCATGTCATTCGGCTGTAATACCAGGGTACAGGAGCCCAAAATATACATAAAAATTGACAAGAACCTCAATAAAATCATTTCAAAGGCAGATATGAAAAAATGAAAAAAAACACCTGAGGGTATTGGCTTATTCTACCTTTGTGCCAAATTTCAAGTCAATCGGTTAAAAAACGGCGGAGTTGATTCAATTTGAAGATTTGGCAGGAGAAAGAAAGAAAGAAAGAAGAAAGAAACATTACGAATACAATATATTTCACCATACCTATGGTATGGCTGAAATATAATAACGTACATGTGATCTATATTCAACCTCCCACATACCTACAGATTAAGGGCAGATGTCAATCATAAAGGCCACGCATCACATTTGATATGAAAGGAACCTGATTTAATAACAAAATATTAGGCAGGCCAGGCCATCAGAAAAGTGACATTGGTTCATAAGAAGAAGTTCATAATCTTCCCAATCAACCTCTGCTTGGAGAACACACACTACAATGAATACTGGTAACGTTAGAGTAGAATGGAGTCATTCCTCAGAATACATCAAAAGAAGGGGACAACACCTGGAAGAAGACTGTTTTCTTTATTCTCAATTGTGTAAACAGAACCTCTTGATTGATGTTACACATTGGTTCTTGTTTTCTTTAGATGTAGCAGAAGTTATCTGCTATGATTGAGTCGTCGCGGGAATCTGCGTCCGTCAAAGCGATCCAGGACAGGACGGCAACGTTAGAGGAAGAGGAAGAAATCAGACGGGTCAGTTCACTGATTCAATATACATTTGTACTTTAGTTTGACGTAGAGAATCTATTACTGCTATTCATGATATAACGGCACAAACTGTATATTCGACACCCCTTTTATCCGACACTTTTCATCACCTATCTGTCAGTAAAAATCTACCGCTGGCATGCAAATTCTTTCTAGTGCTTTATAAAACCAGTAACATGTATGAGATAAAACCTTGAAAATTTGAGCTCTCAAAGATCGTATGTTGGAGCAGCAAGTTAATCAATCTTCCGGTGTGTTTTCCTGCCGTTAATGAAGCCGTGGGACGGGGGCAGAGGTCATGATTTCGAGGGATCTTACATTACGTCTTTACATCACAAAACCATAATCACAGTGAATAAATAACAAATCAATGAACTGTCAATTGATGACAACCAACATGCCTTGGAATGTCTCTCCTTCAAGTACAACGCGGCTTTGTTATGCTTATCGGCAGCCTTCCGAACACAGGCGCCATTTTGAAAATGTGCATCAGCACCCCCAATCTGCAATGCTCACATCCCAATACACAGCAAGACGGATCTCACCGGCGATACCAACAGCCCCACATGGGGACGTACTGTAAGGAGTTTGTAGTGTGTTGTGTGGGTATATTTTTTGGGAACCATTCACAAAACAACGTATTTACCGACATTTGCTTATCAAACAACGGATTAAAAGTTTCATAGAACGTCATAACCGTGTAGTGGAACAGCAGAAAGGATTTGCCACTGGTTGATGCATTTTCGGGCCATGTTTAGATCGCGATGCCGGCAGTTTACCGACATGCCGATTTGCCGATGAAACCTTGAGTAAGTGCCTGCCGATTGATACAAATTTGACGTTGTAAATATGAAATTCGTTGATAATCAGCCTTGTCATATTATTGTGACGGATTAAAGTTCCCCTGGGAATAGAATCCCAAGGGACTTGCTATCAGTTACACTCTCTTTGAAGTGTTAATTTCTGCTGATACCACGGAAAGTGGGAGACCAATGCACGTGTAGTGATGGCCGGGGAAACATAGTAAGCAGTGCACTAAATAGTTTCCGGAATGCCCAAAAGCCTGCTTGTTTATTCATGGTTCAGTGTTGAAAATGCTGGAAAGTGTCGGATAAATGTTCTATGCCGTTATAGAACTTGGAAGCTGTGGTGAGAAGCTTTCAGACTGCATCGGATCTACCATCTTTCTTCAGCTCTGAAGGGTAGACTAGTCAAAGGTTGCATAGTTCACAACTTCACATCACACAAAGCGTTGTACAGTTTGGAGGCAGTGACAGGATTTTATAGTTATACTAGTAAAATCACCATTTAAAAAAATATGGACAAACTACAAGTACAAACCATCTGCTTTCTTTGTCCATTGTGGTATATAGGTTTTCATTGGTGACACTTTTTCTTCAAATGAAAATAAGAAAGGAATGTTGATGATGGTTGCAGCATTCATTACTCTTAAGCTGAGTTTTGTCTGTAGCTTCTCTGGCTTGCATTTATATTTTGTACATTGAGAATGATGCTTTTGAGTATGAAGAACACTGTGTTAGCAAAGATACTGTACAGACTTACGGTGACCTTAAATGACATGTAAAGGTGATTGACCTGTAGCTCATTGGTGCAAAGTCCATTATAAAGTAATAGCCTTTATTGATACAAAGGGTAGTAATACAGTAGACATGGTTTCTAATACTAATCTAAAACATAGATTCTAAATCTAGTCTAATACATTTGTTCGACTTCTTCTCGTTTCTTAGTAATGTTAAATATGTAGCTAGAGATGTGTTGGTATAATATCGTCTGATCAAAACTCATAAGAAAAATGAATTTTTCAACACTAGACAAATATTCAAAGCGAGGGAACTTTCCTATAATATAGCTAAAAAGAATACTTCTATCGTTACTATATAAACTACAATCTAATAAAAAGTGGGTTTCATCTTCGACCTTGTTCAGGTTACAGAACTGACAAATTCTTTGCTCCAGAGGTGTGCGGTTGTGCCTTCCTGATTCAACACGGAGTTTGTGGCAGCTGAGTCGTAGTTTGGTGATAATAGATCTTTGACGTTCGTTCGGAATTTTAAGGTACTCTTCTTCGTTGTAGGTGGATTTGAACAGTCTGTATGAGCGTAATTTGTTCCTTGCGAATTTGCCTTTGTTGTCATTATGGATTTCGCGTAGGAATGTCTGAAAGTAGATGTCCTTTAAACGTTGTTGAATAGCAGAGATGATTGAAGGCATTTTTGAAACAATTGAGTGTGGAGAATGCCAAACAAAGGCATAACCGCATTCTTCTAAAGTTTTCCGCACACCGGAAGCCCAGCATTTGCTACCTAAAGAGTCTAGTTCTAATTGCCATAAAAGTGCGTCTGCCTGGAGACTATCAGCCGGCACATTCAAGCAAACTCTAGTGAAAAACTTAACGGCGTTTAGGGAGGCCTCCAAGTGTAAGGGGTACCTCCCTAATTCCGCCCGTGCAGCAAGATTGCTAGCTGTTTTGGGGACATTGAGGGATTGTTTACAGAATTTTACATGTACGGATTCGATTGGACAAGATTTTGAACTTTTGAAGGAGCCCCAAATCTCCGACCCATAAAGTAAAATTGGTTTGACACAGGAGTCAAATAACTTGTTTTTAACAGACAACGGGGCATCAGCTTTGTCAAGGGATTGTCTGACTCCAAACAAAGCTCTTAGCCCCTTGTTGTATAGGTATTTGTGATTGGCTTTGAATGTGCCAGCTGAGTTGACAATTATTCCTAAATAACAATACGAAGATACAATTTCTACTACATTACTATTGAACAAGAAGGAACAGTCTTTTGGTATCCGACCACCCTTTGTGAAAACTACAATTTTTGTCTTTTTAAGGTTGACTTTCAACCTCCAGGATTTACAGTACTCTTCTAATCTAGACAAAGATGATTGTAAGCCACGTTGTGACTCTGAGAATATTACTAAATCATCAGCATATAATAGACAGGGTACATTCATACAGTGTAGAACTGGAGGGTTACAACAGGAATGATCAAATTCTGATGCTATGTCACTAATGAATAAGTTGAACATTATACACTGTTACCCACTGGCACTGTTGGTTCCTTTATCATGTTTATGATGTCACCACCATTGTGATAGCATAGGCTGCATAGCATTGTGATAACTACCTTAGATGACACCACTGACTATTATAAACTTTTCAGTGGCCACCTTTACTTAATTGAAAAATTTAGTTGTTCATAAATGATGATCCAGTTATTGTAACAAAACACTTAACCCTTCAAGTCATATGATCTCAAAATCAGATAAAAGGTTTCAAGATATTGCTTTGAAGTCCTACTAAAATTGATCAGTAAAAAAATGATTACTAGGATGAAACTGATTTGAAAAAGTTCTATAGCTAGTTGTTCTAGAACATTGACATTCTTGCAACTTAGATTTTGTTATTACATGTATCTTATCTTCATTTATAAATCATATCTGCATATGTCTTATGTATTTTTTTTGTCAGATTATACAGGCTTTTTATTGACGTCATGCTAATTATAATTTGAATCCTCTGATGACGATGTAGGCAGCTGGTTTACAGTCATACACTGTAATCCAACATGGCACAGGTGACATCAAATGAAACATTGACCTGTAGTTATGTGTAAAGGGTTGTTTCTGTAACAATCAACAATTCAGTTGTACATACATTGTACTTTGTTGCTTCTGCTAGTTTATTCAACAATAATACATGTACCAGATTGAAATTGGATTGAACTGTATTTTCCTTCTCCATAGCAACATGAGCGGAGGAAAGTGGTGGCTAACCTGGCAGCTGGGGCCATCGCAGGCGCCATCGCCAAGACAACGGTCGCTCCGCTAGACAGAACCAAGATTATGTTTCAAGGTAAGACAAAGTACTGTAACACCTTTTACTAAGGTTATCACCAGATAAAAGTTGATACCCCATACTAAAGACCTTTTGAGGCCATAGACTGATAGAGACAATGGGTTGTTATGGTTCCGGTTCGGAATTTCAAATGACCAGATATCCAAATAGTCCCTAAGAATAAGTGCAAATCAGAGGTTTTCTCTATAGTTTTGGCTCTAGATTTTCCGGCTACCGCTTTAGCAATGTATAATCTTTTATACTTCTCCAAATACTTGTTGTTCGTAGCGTTTTATGGTGTCGGAGATTTGATCGTGCGGCAAACACTTCCTGGTATTAGTGCATGCGATAGCGGTAAAGCGTTTCATCGCCTGATTACCCAGATCGTGCGTTCTATGTGCGTTTTGGGTGTTTTAGCGCCATTGGAGCTCGCGGAAAACGTATCAGATAACTTTTCTTCCTTTTTACTCAGTATACAGAAGAAGTCTTGACCTTCATTGCCATGTTAGTCATTATCCCAGGAAAACTCATTTTTACCGTGTAGCGGCCTGTAAAAAGTGGCCCCAAATTAGCAATTTTTGGATGAAAAGCTTATATTTTTGATGGTTTTTACCAAAAATAACATTTCTACAGAAAATGTTTACTGAGTCTGTTGGTCAGCGACAAGGCACCCTTTTCTATCGGAAACATTGAATTGTCCGAAAAATGATGTTTTGAGAAGCGCTAGTGTTTTTCTCAGAGACAGTCAAATCGGCCCCGAATGGTAAAAAAAACTTCAAACCGGAACCTTATCCACTGTGTTATCCACCTTTTGTTTCTGACAGTGAAATAAGTCTGTTGTAATATGTTCTTTGTTCTTTGTTTTTCAGTATCTCATAACAGATTTTCAGCAAAGGTAAGCCCAAACATCACTACATCTTACCTACTTTCCACAATAGTTCAAGGCTGGTATTTTTGTCTTAGTTTTAAAGTTTTTCAACCCAATGCTCTCAATTTCCAGTGTTGTAATGACCAGTCATGTTATAATTATGATCAAGTAGGTAGGAAATAGAGAATATGACGCAGATTATTAGGTACCAAGCTGACTGCAGGTGGGGTCAGCCAAAGACTGGTGGGCTTGGACCTAGGGCGATGCGAAATATACTGTGTTCTATCTACCTCAAGAATAAACATATTGATGCAAAATGCACCAGAAATTTGGTGTCAAACAGAAAATTGTAAGAACATCAATTCCAACTTCTTTGTGGCCACACGTAAAGCGTGGGGTACTGTAAAATACAGACCTATCCGAAACACTCAGATGATACATTATCAAGGCCAAGGTATGACATAAAATACAGTATACACTGTTGTTTTTGTGTTATTCTCAGGAGTTAACAGTTGTTTCTGTATGCCTTCTAGGAAGCCTACAAAGTCATCTTTAGGACGTACAAGAATGAAGGGTTCTTCAGTCTATGGCGGGGGAACTCAGCTACCATGGCCAGGGTCATACCATATGCTGCAATACAGTTTGCTTCCCATGAACAGTACAAGAAAATGTTCAGGACATCCTACAAAAAACTGTAAGTCACAGACTTCAGAAATTTATTACGCATGTTGTAGAACTGGGATAGCCAGTCTAACTGCCTTTTGGTGTATCTTGCCAGCTTTGATCTTTGCAGGTTTGGAGTGCAGCAGCAGCTGGTTACTAGTATATTTCACTAAATGAACTGTCACACCTGACTTTTGCACACCAAATGCAAGGATTGTTAAAGCTATATAATGAGGATACCCCAACTTTACTAAGTGGCAACGAGTACAATCTGTGATGGGTCTGGGAAAAAAGAAATCGTAACAGGGGTAACTGTTGAGGTTGTGTGTTGTTGTGCTGAATTTGTTGATATTGTTTCAGTAAGTCACCGCCGCCCTACACCAGGTTCCTGGCTGGCTCGATGGCCGGAGTGACAGCCTCCTGCTGTACGTACCCACTGGACATGGTCAGGGCGAGGATGGCTGTCACCAAGAAGGCTAAGTATGTAGCAATGTTTTCCTAGCAAAGTCCAGGACTTGGGTTATGTATGCTTGTATGTGTGTGTTTGTGTGTGTTTGTTTTTCTGTAGCAATAACTTAAGAACCTCTGGATGGATTTTGATCGTATTTTGAATGTGGGTAGGCATTGTGAACACAACAGTCAATGTTGACTTTGGGCCTACCGGTGGCTGACCTTAGCCCTTATAAGTGTGGACATGATTTTCTGGACCTGAATCAAGACCTGAACCTGAAAATTTGCAATACTATCCCATTTCATAGAGTATGTTGCACTATGGATTGAGTGTTGTTTTCTAAACCAGCTTGAACTACATGTATAAACTTCTAAGGCAATCAAAACATGATCCCTGTTTTCCACAGATACAGCAGTCTTCCTGACTGCTTCGCACACATTATCAAAGAAGAGGGCGGACTGACCCTGTACAGAGGTTTCACCCCTACCATACTTGGGGTTATTCCATACGCAGGCACCAGTTTCTTTACCTACGAGACTCTGAAGATTCTACTGGCAGGTGAGTGCTCATTGGGTAGAAATGAACAAGAGCCATGTTCTGGTTTCATTAAGTGGAAATTAGCAAAAGCTATGGATACCTTGTTTCTTTTTGACTAGTTTGATGGCCAAAAAATTGAATAGAGTAGATGATTAGCTGTTTATTGAATTTTTGACCCGACGTCTATTAAAAAATGTTTTACGGGTATTTGAACAATTGCAATGCAACTGTAAAATATATTTTGAACTTAAGGTAACAAGTACCTATATACAAATGTATTAATCTTCTCATACATGTAGCATAACAGACAACTGCTTAATTGATTTTCACCATGGTGACAGCTGTTTGATATTAACCCATTTGGAACAAAGAAGAGGAAGAAACAGAGCAAAAAAAAAATGTTTTGAATAACTTTTCCCTTAGTGAAGGTAAACACAAACTGAAAGTGTGTTATTCTTCCCCCAAGATTTCACAGGTGGCAAGGAGCCCAACCCCATCCACAGACTGATATTCGGGATGCTGGCGGGGTTGTTCGGCCAGTCTGCGTCCTACCCGCTGGACGTGATCCGGCGCCGTATGCAGACGGAGGGCGTGACAGGGAACCCGTGCAGTAGCATCCTGGGAACGGCGCGGATGATTATCAAGGAGGAGGGCGTGAGGAGAGGACTGTACAAGGGCCTGAGCATGAACTGGGTCAAAGGGCCAATTGCTGTAGGGATAAGCTTCACCACCTTTGACCTTACCCAGCGGACATTGCACAGACTTGCCATGTTTAAAGACACCTGATCCGAAAATGTATTTCCTTTTTTTTTTTAAAGAAACGATCCTCGGTAAAAGCCGTATGTTGTATAGATTTTTGGGAAGTACATGTAGTGATATTTTTGCATGATTGTATGATTCATACCTTGATTGCCTCAACACAAGTCATCAGCAAATTGTCTACAAAATGGTTGCTGTAAGGTGGTGCTTATCATGCATACAGTGGTGTGCACATTCCTGTACCTTAGTATTTATCTAGTAGTCTAAAGGTATAGGGATGTATGTCAAGTGCAAAGACATTGTTTGTTATGTATCACCAATACATAACTATACTTCATAGTCAGGGGAGTGGGGATTGTGGTGTTTCTACATATATCTGTTCAATTACCAAAGAAATGTGTTTGTGGTTTACACAATCCATTTTGATGAAATGATTAAAAGTTATGCAATATATAGCAAATGTCCCCCTGGTAAACTTGGTACAACCCAGGCGTGTTCAAGATGCTAAACACTTTGGATAACAACATGTTTAAGTATAAGATGAATTTCTTAGCATAGGCATTGGAGATTTGAAATGTGTAACTTGAAAACCAGAGCCATTGTAAACAGTGACAATGTTGAGCAGTTACTTGCAGAATACCACACATGCAAAAAATGTACATCAATTGTATCGTTTTACTGGTGGATGTAAAGGTAAAATATATAGAAAACAATTCTGGAATGCTGTTGATGTATTGTCGCATGTTTATTAAAATAACAAGATTGAAAATGATAATGTCTTGATCAAGCTTTGGTCCCTGACATACAGCCTAATACGTGTGTTATACGAGGTCAGGTCAATTAGCTATTCTACAAGCAGACGGCTTGCTACACTGTTGCTAATAGTGTTATAATGATCAACTACCTGCACAAAAATGGAAACGCCTTTTAAAGAAATTGTTATTCCTGATGAAGGGTACAAAACACCTCATTCAACACTGCAAACATCATAATTACTTCAGTGAGGCTTTTGACCTATGGACTCCTGTTGTAATTGTCCTTGTTTGATGTCTAATAGTTTTCAGGGCCTACACATGCCAACTCCTTTCCTTGGCTTGACTCTAAAAAAAGTCTAATATACCCACAAGGAAATTTAGCAGAGTTGTCCCTTGTGTTAAGAGATATATTCAGAGATCGGGAGCTAACTTCAACTTTGGTAGGGGGCTTCCCGCTACAAAACCTATCCTGTGTTTGGCATCCGGGCAACTTTCTTTTCTACGTGCATTACTACAGTTGTCCGCTGGGTGGCCCTGGTGCTTACTGATGCATTCTTAGTTTCTTACGTTACCTGAGGGCTTCGACCTCACCTGTAACGTCACGTGACTTAACTTGCTTATACCCTGTTGAACACGTATGTACATTCTGTTGAGGAAACGTCACGTTAAGTTGATATTTCTGTAAGACATCGAGTCTATAGTTTCTGGACACCATGTCGGACCCGAGAAGTCACCTGTGGAACGCTATCCGTAAAGGCGACATAAAGCTGGTCCGGGTGCTTTTAGAAGGCGGGGAAGTTAACGTCAACGACTCGTACGTGCATGGGGAGGGGGGCGCAGAACCTCCCGGCAATATTTCCACTTTTCTCTGCCACGCCTGCGATGTTGGGAAACTTGACATTGTCGAACTTCTAGTGGAGAAAGGAGCTTCTCTAAATCTACAGGAGGCCAATTTGACTAAAGAATATCCTCTATGGTATGCTGCAAGATCCGGAAACGTAAGCTTAGCGAGCTTCCTTGCGGATAAAGGCGCAAATGTTAGACAAACGAACGCGAATGGGACAACTCCGATGCATAAGGCCATGGAAGTCGGAGACCGACAAGCGTCTGTAGAACTAACCGAGCTTTTCTTGGCTCACGGCGCGGAGGTGGATGCAAAGAACAGGTGGGGGAATACACCGGCCCACCTGGCGGCCAGGTGTAACAACGTGGACGCCCTGCGTGTGCTTATAGCGAGGGGAGCCGACATAACGTGTAAGAATAATGACGGCAACACCGTGTACGACCGCGCTCTGCACTACGGCTCCGAGGCTATAAGGGACTTCATCCTACGCCGAGCAGCGGGAAGAATCTCTCATAACAAGTGTACACCCGCCTTTGATGCCACTGACGGAGAAACAGCGCCCTCAATTCTCCAAGCACAGATAGAAGAACTGCAATACGAGAACAGTCGTCTACAGGACATCATTACCAATCAAGAAAAACGGTTGGACGAACTACAAGAAAACTATTCAGACCTCCGAGCTGAAATGGCAGAGATACGAAACAAGGTGTTCGGGAAAGGAACGCCGTCTAAAGATGGAGCTACAGCTACGCCTATGTCGGAAAGACATTCTGCGCTCACATCACACCCAGCTTATACAAGACATGCAGCCCACTGGCGTCATCGACTACTTGTACCAGGAAAACGTCTTAGACGACCATCTTCAGGCGGAAGCCAAGGCGCAGACCACCCGGCAAGACATCAACAAGAAACTCTTGGAAATCGTGCCGACCCGAGGAGACCGGGCGTTCTATGTCTTCCATCATGGCCTCATCAATACCAAACAACAACACTTAGCCGACATGTTGGTGGAACGGACTTAGACTTATAGTATAGTACGGGGTGCGGGTGTGCTACGAAACGCTATTTCTAGGCCTCTTCTGAGAATCTCCTCCTGGACTATTAGAGCAAACTCAGTAAAATAAGGACGCAAAATATTAATGTTGAATTTGTTTTTATATCGGCGGGCCGCGGGTTGTGTTGATTCCGTTATACACGCCAATTTTACGCGCTGATGAACATTTCGGTCGTTTACTAGTTATATATGACAGTAAATATATAGTACGTAGTATATAATAAAGCATAACTGTTTTGTGTTAGTATAGTAAGACATAACAGTATGATAACAACGTAACACAAAATGTTCCTGAACGTTATTCATCAAGGTATGGAACGTTTGCCGTTATGACTTTATTGGGCTGTTGTTCAGAAATAAACAGAACTAGATAGGTGAAAACAAATATATAGATATTCTCTTCGTTGTAGGCTTGCTGCACATGCATGAAGCCTACACAACTTGTCAACTATGCAATATTTACTGCACATGTGACTAGCCTGAGGCTGGATCTACATGTAGTTCTTTTTCAGCTGTAATGAACCATTCCTTAATATTCTTTGACAAAAGAAGATATATTCCATTTGACCTATAGTCTCCTTTCTTTGTAATTCAGGCCGACTGGTTATATAGAACTAGTGCACACAAGATGAAGTACAATTGTTCCAGGCCATTAGTACTGTCATTGTTAGATATTCTAGAAATAATCCTTGTTGGTCTGTTTCGTCTGTTCTGTCTTACTGACAACATCCACTTCGTCCCCATCTTGTTCCACACCAGTAGGCTCTGTGGAAATAGAGATTGAAAAACATCATCGTTTTAACGTTGCAGCAGTCCTACACGGTATTCTGCCTTGTGTGTCTTGAGCGTGTGTTCACACACAAAGTACCCACACTGTCTACATTTCTAACAAAAACATGTCTACATGGTCAATAGAAATAGAATAGTTGCGTGTTGCTTTTGTACATTATTTGAACCCTTATCTATCATCCGGGTACCATCCGGGTAGTAGGTCACGCTTCTGGAATAGCAGAGAAGCGACTGTATATTATCCAGGAGGTTAAAAAATTATAAAATCACTTTTTTAACCTCCTTGATATCATGTATAATAAACGTCGGAGCGAACTACTTTCCCGATTGTACTCAGGCTGGCTACCCCTATCAACATAGTTCTATATTTCTTGAAGGTGGAAAAGCCATAGCATGTTCAGAATATGCGATACCAACACCTGAAGTCCCAACAACGACTCATAGAAAGCCATCAGAGGGTGATGAGTATCGTATCTATAATCTCACCTCGCTAGTATGTGGGGAAGGA
>NC_049981.1:12094800-12129862 GCF_000003815.2 Branchiostoma floridae
CCTTCCCCACATACTATATAATCTCACCTCCTAATATCGGGTCAAAGACTTCGCTGGATAATCGTTCCCTGGGATCTTGTTTGACCAATGACGTCCTTGGTTTGACTGGGACTTTATGGATGAGAGTGGCTGCCTTCCTCGGAGGTTGAAATGAACCTGAGTTACAGAAAACCATTTGCAACAAATCGTCGCTTGAACGTTTTTCTTTCTGTCATGTACATGGTACCAAAACTAACGCACTTGATACTAACAGAATGATACTGTATCACCGTATGATATATCGTTACTAAGTTTGAATCTACAGCCAGTATTCAAGACTTTGATAAACTGATGAGCTGCTGAAATAAACTAAAACCATCGACTAATATAGTAACTTCACCGATTGTGGTAATTTCAAGATAAAATGTTATGAAGGCTTGAAGGAGAAGAATAAGTTGTGAGCTTACCGTGAGAGTTGAATTTTTGTAGTTGGGCGCGCTGCACATCGTGTCGTCTCGTTTGGTAATCAGTTCCCGCCTTTTCCCTGTTCTGTTGTGAGATGCCATGTGATAGGCCACCTGCATTATTCCCGCCATTAGCGCCCTGGTTATACGAGTCACCTCTGTGGGGCTCAGTGTGCTTAGGGACGGTTTCAACAAAGTTGACGTCCTTGGAGTTGTCGAGAACAATCTTTTCATCAGAACTGTCTTCAGAGAATGTGCTCACATGGCTTCTCCAATCGTCACCGTCGTTTGAGGTGCTCTCTTCCGTTTGTCCGCCAGAGGGCGTGATGTCATGGTTGTATTCTGTGGAAGATTTTTCCTTCGGGAGGATTTGAGACGTCTGTTGAGCACCTGTGATAGGACCAGAAATATAACCCCCTGGCTTTCTTTCGTTCTGTACATTGCTTCCTACACCGTATGTTCCGAGATGAGCTTGTGGTGAACTTTGTGCGGCCACGTTGCCTAAATTGTCCCTTAGAAAGGCCGGCTGCCATTGACCTTGTCCTAAAGACGGCTTAATTATTATTCCCGGTCTGACTTGCTGTGGACCGGTATTTTGAACACCCCTCTCCGGTCCACTACCATAACGCCACCCAGTCCCCTGTTGCAATCCGCCATTCTTGTCTCCTCCAGACAAGGCCGAAGATCCCTGATATTGTTGGCTAGTCGTCGGTCTGCGACTTTGGTTTGGATTGAAAACGTTTTCTGATCTTCCGCCAGTTATCCTGCCATAATTTTGGTTGTCGAATCTGGTTGGTTCGTTGCTACCACCAAACGCACTCGGCATGTAAGCTGATGTATCATGCTTGAAACGTTTCGATGCTGTCTTAGCCTTGACGGCAGGCGTCGCGATGGTCTTCGTGACAGACGGACTGTTGGCAGGCTCTTGCTTCAGAGCGGCACGGCGGATAAGGTGTTTCTTCTGTAAACATTCATAATCAAATTGTCAGGACCTAAGTAACAACAATAGTTTACAGTAAGAATGTGCTCGCTCCATGAGAGCGTTACCAAAAGTACAACGTTTCAGCCATGTATTTGTACTGCTTATTCTTGTTACCATAAATGTATATAAAATGAAACTTTCCTAAGAAAAGGATAGCGATAGAAAGGAAAAAAATATAACTGTATCATTTTAAAGCGGCCGATAAATAGAAAAAAAAGGAAAGTTAACACAGCTTTAACATAACAATGCTGCCAAACACATGTGATACAACCCTGACGACCGAAAGATGCATAGACATAAAGTCTTGACGAATATCTTGAACAAAATTGGACGAAAACCTTCCGCAAGTCACTCATACGGAGTCCTACCCCCAAACAGATCCCGGTCGGGCTGGCAGCATAGTCTGACCGGTCCCACACACACTCCTGGAACACCAGGCAATCTGCGTCTATCAGACAGGGGGCGCTTCTCTAATAAAAAACAACAACAGGTAACAGGCATTTGTCCTGTACATTTTAGCGCAGATCAAAGTTGCAACATCTTCTTCAGGGTTCTTAATTTTCAAATCATGTATAATATTATATGTGTCCATGTGTGTGTTCTGTTTATACGTGTAAATAAAAAAAGGACAAATGCACTTATCTAACACATGGCACCTTCCTGTTATCGGTAACATGTTTTCCATGTTATCAACCCGTCAATCAACCCACCGTTGGACGGTGTGTGGCCGCACATCCGGCGAACTGTTGTGAAAGGAAGGCAGTCAGCACCAAGGACAGGGGCCACTGACTCATCTGTAGGGCAAGGGGGCACCTTGTTGTACACGGTCTTTGCTTTTAGCGACGATATCAGATCAATAAGCATTGCGTATACGTATTATGTAAAGTCACAATTTCCAGACGTATCGCCGTTCTAAAACTTTTTACTATGCAGGAACATATAACACTCTTCGAAAGTCGAGTTACAAACAGTGATTTGAAGAACGATTACACACGGAAAATCATCCACAGAGTAGCAGCGAATCGTCTTCCACTATAACGCCTTCGTGGAGAAATATCATGATCCCGAAGTCGGTTTAGAGAGTTCTCACAACACATAAAACTGCCAGATTATGAGAAGCACTATACAACGACACAAACTCAGTAGTTTTACAAATAAAAAATGACATACCTTTCAATCGGCTTCAAATAGGGTGCCGTTTTGTGGTCCCCTCAACCAAACAAAACAGGGAACAACAGCAGAACAAATCCGTTCCAATGTGTTTCTGCCGTTGTGTCGACAGAACAGTTGTTCTCGAACTATGTCAAACGTAAACAATCACAACACAGCTCTTCATAAACAACCTTCTTTCGCATATCCTTATAAACTTGCCCCTAAAGTTATTAAAGTTTCAAGATAATGAAGTTTTCTACTTTTTTGGTGTCATGATGACACAGTTCTGCAAGAACTAAAGCACAAATAGCTGTCATTTGATAGCTGCTAGGCAGCAAGTTACTTCATAAAAAGTAATCCTAAAGTCGTCTTGGCGTACGTTGCTATGACAACACAATGTGTTTATGAATCACAATCCCATAATCACGATCAGAAGCAAAACAACACAGAAACAGTGGTGAAGCTCAAAACAGCGACAGTTGTTCCAAAAGCAAGCATTTGTGAGGAATATTTCGGTGATAGAGATCGTGGTGACCACTAGGAAGCACTGAAGAACGAGTCACCCACATGACAACAACACCAGGAGCACACGGAAATGGAGAAAATAAGTCGAAAACGTCGAATAGGATAGTCGAAGGGCCTCTCACTTGAAGAAAAGCTCCTGGAAGATTTTGTGGACCCGTCTCCAAACTAAAGATGTCTAAAGACAGTGCGTATTTGTGCGATAGCTCAGTGAGCTTGCGCAGTTTAACAAGTGATGCACCTTTATACTCAAGACAAGAAGTGTCGTACCCCTACAGCACGTCTTACCTGAACTACTCCGGTCCGGACGAGAGGGAGATATGTGATCTTGTGGTGGATTCTGGGTTAACCCTGCCCAACAGATGGTGGCAGATCTGCAGGGCATACCTGGACTGCAAGGCGGCAGCAGTGCACATTATGGGTAAGTACTTTATCTTGATTTGAATTAACAACTGTCCAAATGACGATTTCGAATTCTCGGCAATGCTTACGTCAAAAGTATGTTACGAATGTGTTCATACGGGGTTATACGTACAGAACGAAATAATGTCAAGCAAAGGTTGGTCAACCCTTCTGTAGGAAATTAACTAGATGTCCTTTAGGACAATTTCTGTAGAAGCAAAACATACGTTGTGCCCCAGAACCAACTTGAACCTTATGCTTGCGTATACAAAATGTGAAATGTTCAAGTAAATGTACACTAACTTTTCCGACTTGAACCTGAAAATATTTTCTTTACCTTTTCCAAGGTAAGCCAATGCAACATCTTGTCTTAGACCGGGTTCTGACGTTGTTGGGGAAATTCGCCTACGACCACATCTTTAAGAAAAAGAAGATCCGGCAAGCAGAAGTCAGGAAGAAGTTCAAAGCCTACACAAAAGTCGCCTTTTCGGAGTACACCTTGGGTCTCCTGGACATGCCCTCATCACGTGACGATCACGTGGTCTTCAGGAATAAAATCGTGGAAAACTTCCTTGCTGCCTTGTGGCTTTGTCATCGGTTTCCACAAAAGATGGTCTCCAAGTATCACATACCAGATGAGGTAAAGAAATGTCTAAAGAAATTGCCGCACACAGAAGACGTCTGTATACTGTTGGCCGGTCTTCTTGGGGCGATGCACCCGGAAAAATGCAAGGTAAGTGAAATTGAGATTCTGTTAAGAAGGTTATACATGTCAATGAATTACAATGATCAAGAAGGCGGTATTAATTATGAAAATCTATATTCCTAGTGTTTTCCGCTGTGGGACTTAAATGCGTGTAACACATAACGTTATAGCTTATGGCGGATACTGGCCTGATTTGCATGATTATGCGAAGCTACCATAGTGGAGGGTAAAGAGAATTTTATATTTATGTACGAATTAGTTATAGGTGTTTAATACCATACATGGACCATGCAAATATGGTAATCATTTACATAATTCAAACATCTGACGGAGGTATGAAGCCTCCTAAATGTTGTTTTAAACTATGCCTTTCTTTCACTTCAGGTATTCATGCATAAGCTTGTGAAAAGAGCGCGTGAGATGAAGATAGACCACAAAGAGGCCCACATCACCATGATTCTAGTCAGATGTTGTTTCGAAGCAGACCAAATGGTGGAAGTGGACCTGACCGAGGCTGCCATCCTTGCTGGCACCACAATGCCCTTCCTGCGACACGGGCTACACTCGATAGGGGTCGCTGTTCAGACGCACCGTTTTCTCCACAAGTTGGACTTGAGTGGACTTGGCCTGAACGACCTGAGCCTTGAGTTCTTGTTGCGGCCCATAGAGAGCCCCGTCGTGCTGAACTCGCTTGTCCTAGCTGTCAATCAAATCTCGGGGGCGGGGTTTGCCAGGCTGTGTGGAACTTTGGGGATGATGCCGAACTTGACCGAGCTGAACATGAGCACCAATGGCATTGGTACGAATGCGTTAGAATAGAAGGGTATCAGGAGAAAGGGGGTGGATGGCATTTCCTTTCAAAGGAGGTCTTGTTTTCGGGTACTCGTGTCTGTCTGTGAATAACTCGAACAGTTGTGCATGGATCTTTATGATATGTTGTCTTTTGGTAGGGGTTGGAAAAATGAAGAAATTAAGATATCATGGGCCCCCTGGTAGGTTTCCATGGTAGTGTAGCATGACTTAAAATCTCAGGTTCTGGACATGCTATGCTCGTGATTTTTCAATTAAGTTTCTCATTACATATGTTTGGTTGCTTACAGTACTGGTAATCAGTCAAACATTGTTGCTTCTTCTGTATCATTTTTAGAAATCACAGGTAAATGACTTTTCAAGGAATCGATATTTTTTTACCAATTGTTATTATGATGCGATGTTAAAAGTTAAACCCTCTCTAGGAATTAAGATTGAGCTTAACATGACCAACACTTTGAAGAATTTGGAACTTTCTAAGATTGCCGGCTGACTCTTGTTAACGGAATACTCGCGAGAAGTGACGTTAGGGACACGTGACTGCAGTAACGGGTTGTTGAAGTGCCAGATAACCTGTGTCGCCCCCCGTCTTTGTTCGGACTGTAAGCTCGAATGTAAATAGCTTCCTTCACAATCACTCGTTTTGCAAAGAAATCCGTCTCTGATTCTTCAAATTTTTGGTCTTGTACAGTCTTTCATACTGTTATTTATACGAACAACTCGTATAAGCTTTCACGCTAACCCTGCTCTATGTTAAGGTAAGGGAGGACTCTCTGCTATCGGGCCTCATTTGGACCGTCTGCAGTTGAAAACCTTGAAACTGGCCAACAACTTCATACTGAACGATGACGTGCTGGCGTTGTCCCGGAAGCTGCCCTGCTGTAAAACCTTACAGGTGTTAGACCTGTCCGGAAACTGGCTAACGGACATCGGGGTCGGACACCTCGGTGAGTTAATTGGCATAATCCTTTAGGCCTACGTCACATGTCCTACCCGGGACCCGGCCGGGCTGTTGTAGTGGTAGGACAGAGCTGGAGGGGCTAGTTACCGTATATAGCCCGTAATGCGTTTGAGTAAGAATAAACGGAGTTTGCTAGGCTTGATCATGTGAAGGTAAACATTATTTACTTGCTCAAATGTTATATCTCTAGTTGTTTGTCTCTCTTGTTTGTGAAATGTCTTAAATGTTGTAATTTTTCCTGTTTGCGAAATCGAAGTCAAAAAGCAAAACCTCTTTGTCATCTTTCCGCCATTTCCCGATGCACCCCCCCCCCAAAAAAAACGCAAATTTGAAATCTGACGGTTTCCTTTTCCACTTGACAAGAGAGATATTCAATCTTCTAGGAGAGGCGTTGGTACATAACCACCAGTTGGCCACGTTAAACGTGGAGTCTAACGGCGTGACGGAGCCGAAGCTGAGGGAACTGGCGGAGAATCTAGGCATGACCCGGCCCATAGACAAACCGGGCCTCTTGGAGAGATCCGTGCCTCAACTCACCTCGGACACGGCACCGCCGGAACGGGAACACAGAAGTTAGTATGTTTCTTTCTTTACTTGTTACCTTCATGAAACCGGAGGTATTGTTTTCAATCTGTTTGTTTGTTTGTTTGTTTGTTTGTTTGTTTTGGTCCGTGTTCAAGTTTGTCCCCGCTGGGCCGGCTTCAAGGCTGTTCCCGGCTTGTAACTGGAGACTGGCAGGATGCGTAAGATTGTTCTCCAAGCAGAGGTTGGGGCAAGGAGATAGCAGTGGTAGTATCTCCGCGACTCAACCATAGTGAGAAGTATGACTCATGACTCAACCTATGCTTGGAGAATAGCGTAAGCTGGCCTGTGTCCAAATTTATTCGACAGGCTGGCAGAAAGTGAGCGCTTGCACATGGTGTTAAGTTAGGAACCCAAGGATGGCATATGTGCGCAAGTGTGAAGCATGTTTTGTGTAAATTGGATATGATGTTTCACCCAGTAATTTTCAAAACTTTAAAAAAATTCAGAATTCGTAGAAAACAAGGAACTTTTAAAAGCTCCTTGGTACAAATCAGTTTTGCAATTTAATTCTAACTTATCTCAATCACTCGATAACGGAGAAACGTTGACGGTCAGCTGATATTCCATGTTTCCCTGTCTTTGTAGGACATCACCGAGGAAGACTGTCCATTTTCTCAATACCGATGAAATACAGACCGGACTGGACGAAGAGATTCAGTAGCTCTGACGTCACGTCTTTAGAATCGACATCCCAAACGTCTGTGCCGATCTCTACTCAAAGTGCCTTGAGGATCACTCTGGAGCCGAGCATACCCGAACTTGTGCCGACAACGGCCGAAGTGGCGAGGGGTCCTCGGGAGATTCGAATTCAGAGAGAGAATGCGAGACCAGTTGATGACGCTCACGTGACGAGTCGTGCGCAAGCGTATACCATGCCTGCGCCTTTCAAGTTCTCGGTCACTCATTTTGACCAAGATAAAGTAAACCTGTGAAAGTCGTTAACAAAGATGATACGAAGAAAAGAAGAGGAACTTGCAATTGTCGAACTTTTCCTGCACATTTTTTTTAATTGTGCAAATGTCAGAATTATAGCAATTTGACTATTCCAAGGAGACAATATGCAATTGCATAATGATAGATTGTACAAATAATTCTTAAGACATCGGAAATTCTGTCATTGCTATCAGGCATTCGACAATCATCTGACATTGTACTTTTTGCTGAATTTGATTGATATACTTTTCTACTTTGGTTCACTTCTTTATATATATTTTTCCTGTGGTGAACGAGTGGACAGTGCTTGTGCCTAGACACCGCCCGATTCAAAATAAAATATGTAACGTTATGTACATGTGCCTTAAAGCCTGTGCCGAAATGTTGACCGTGTTTTCACTCTTCAGTGACAGTAAACAACCAATTGAAACTTCGATCTCTTAAATGGGTGACTTGATGTTCCTCAAGTCTCTTCTGTCCTCTCCAAAAATATTTGCAAATACATATATTTGCGGAAGGATAGAGGAGACTCGGGAGCTATAAAACGTCTGGATACCAGGCTATCCATTCACCGTCTTCCTCTAGATCTGTATACAAATGTATATGGCAGATCTCGTATCTCATGCAATGCCTTATCTAGCCTGCATATCTATGTTTCTATGTTCCTATCCTCTGCCTGTTATATAGATGGGCAGCTTAACGCTTTCCTTCGGCATGTAAAATCCTCCTCTAGCTTGCAATTCATTGGTTGCATGCTCAGCCGGATCAGACCAAGATAGAGGGATCATACAATGACGGACTCGCGTACAAGTAGACATAAGAAGAAACATCAATGTCTTAAAACGAAAACTTGTCACATGTGAAAATTTGACATTCCTTGCTCGTAGAGTTTAGGAAAACTTAAAAACGAAAATACTTAACTCACATAATACAATTGATATCAGGAGGTTCATGATTATGTACGCATGAGCAGTGAAATGTACTGTGGGTATCAGGTCAAAGTTGAGGGCCCATGAGACGTAAACAAAACAAATCAATGCAAATCTCGACAATGGTCTTGGAAAGGCCAGTTTATACGTTAGGGGTCTTCACCTTCGTCATATTACCTACAGTACATTAAAATGCTTACTTTACAACCAAATATAGCGGGTTCACCACACTCATGTGTCCCAATAACCCATGTCTACTCCTTAGCTTCCTCCTGCACGATGCCTTCCTTCCCGAAGTTCTCGCCCTCCTCGATGGTAGACGGCAGCTGTTTCTTGTTGGTTTCCGGCAGGAGCAGCGTCAGCAGCCCGGCGAGGATGGACGTCCCCCCGAAGATGACGTAAGGCAGCGGCGCCCAGTAGCTCTCGGTTAGGTTGACGAACGGGGCGACGATCCCGCCCACCCGGGAACTCATCGAAGCCATGCCGATACCGATTTGCCTGCAATGCACAAAAGATCACAAAGTGAACAAGCTCTAAGGGTGACCTGACACTAGTAGTACTGTGTGAATGTAGCCATTAGTGATCACTACACTACAACGCCTTTGGACCTGAGCCAAACCATATTTACAATTCTCCAAGTTTCCTATTACACCACTCTCGCCTTTCTTCAATATTCACATATCTGATGACGCATACCAAAACAAACAAAAACAGACTGACAAACACAACAACTGATCAAAATCAGTACCCCCATTTTCAAGGGGGTAATGAAGGAAGGAATGACAGTGAATGAATGAGTGAATGAATGATCAGTTTGATGGCTTTCAATAATTTGTCACGTGTCATCAAACTTCAAATACAGCCTGCTGCATGGGAAATATGCACCATTACACAACAAAAACTAGAAATACAAACGGCTGGGACGTTATTTTCTACATGTTAGCTGAAGTCCCTGCATTTCAACTGTATGAATTACTATAATTTCATTTCTGTAAAGTGTGTTATTCTCAATCAAAAGTTTTAAATAGCATACCTGACTACGGTAGGAAAGATCTCAGCTGAGAAGATGTAGACGATGCCGAAGGTGGCGGTGATGCAGAACTTCCCGGTCATGGCCAGGGTGGTGGTCAGCCATCCGAGGGCTATCACATACAGGAGATAAATCAAAGATTAGATAGATCATATCAAGAAATGTATCACTAATACGAGTAACATAACGGTACCTATTATTGCACACTACCAATCATCGTCCGCTTTGGGCCAGGCACACATATATTGACGTGTATTGTGCAATGTAACTATTAAGAAATAGCAACATTGGTATGGCCCCTTGTCATGACTTTTCTTTGTACAAAGCAACGAAATAGGTTTGCATCCAGTGGTACGACAGAATAGACTCCTGAAGCCGTAACAACAAGTTACTTGCAAGCGTCAAACCTGACGTATTTCATATGTAATTTGACACAGTATATTCTATCTATTTTCTTTTCACCCCACACGGAAGCTTACGTAACCTAATGAGCTTCACCCTAGAACTGGATGGCAATTTCTTTGGTATTTTCTATTCTAACGAGAGTAAACCTGATGACCACTGATGTACACTAATGGAAATCGCAATAAAACAAACAAACAAACAAACAAACAGATCAAGCCCTTGGTTACGTTGTAGTACAGAGATACGCACACTTTGGAATGAAGAAGGCCACTATACAGGAGATACCGCCGAAGACGAGAAGAATGCACAAAGGCAAGCGTCTTCCGAACCTGGGTCAGACAGAGAGAGATAACATCATAACGGCAGTATTTAAGCTACTATTTTGTCTCAATGCACTTAAGAATGCAGCACAATGCAGCACGGATGATCGATGATTGTCCAGTATTCTCATGTTGTACCAGACCCTGTAAAAGCATACAAACACAAACAAACAAACAAAACAAACAAATAAATAAAAAGAAAGTTGGAGCACAGCACTCACAAAAACCCAGGTAAACCGATACACTGATTACTCATGTTCTTTATGTTGGGAATCCTAAAAATTGTTATGTCAGCAGAACTAAAAACAAAGCTCGACAGCATCTCATCAATGTTAAACGTACATAATTTAAGGTTTTAACATGAACGAAGCCGGTCTGAAAAGTGTGATCCATGACACGTACTTATCCAGGAGGTAGATGGAGATTAGGTAGGCCGGGATCTCCACAAAACCGGACAAGGCGAAGTTCAGGTACACGTTCCCGCTCAGGGCAGACGTGTTGAGGGATATTCCATAATACACCAGGGAGTTCACACACCTGTAGTAAAAAGTATAGTACAAGTGTGACAGATCATGAGACGGGGGGCGTTACAGGCTATCTGCAAATTATCACCGAGTCCGGCGTGGTCTACTGGCCTGCACATGTAAGTGATATCATAAAACGGTGGATTGCTTACTAAAGTATTTCCTGACAATGGCTAGACAACTTTCTTGACTCGCCACAATGACGTTCGAACCGGAAGTCCGCCATGTTGGATGATAATCTGATTCGTTTTGATATTCGATCCAACATGGCGCCGCTGCGTGACGAAGCGGTTTTCCGAATGTTCATTAAAAGAAGGCAGGACAACTAGATATAACTGTTGAAATTCTTGGTCATAGTCTGAAATACCTAGCATGACGTCGTATACAAAGAGAAAGAGTGAAACAGGTACGACGTTCTACTGACCAGTTGTAGAAGAGGTTTAGAGACCACTTCCGCAGGTTCGGGGTCCTGATCAGGTCGATGAATGTGTAGGTCTCACTCTTCTTGGCCTGCTCTTGTTCCTTATAGCAAAAAAACAAAAAAACAAAAAACAAATGTGAAACCTTGTCAAAACACTTTAACCCAACCTGAAACGTCGAAGGTTACTTCAGAAAGCTAGAAAGTCTACTAAGCTTCTGATTACATCAAAACGTGTGGCAAAACTCAATAATCAACAACTTTCGCCATTCTTCCTTTGCTGCAAGCAAGAACATAGAATACAGCTACAAGTAGTACTGATTGTTCCTGACAGCATCAAACATGAAATGACAAACGTGATATGAAAACCAAAGGTTCCGCTGCAGTGCCGTAAAAAGCCGTTAGAAGGTACTTTATCGAAGTCAACTTTCGTTTTGCCAACCCCTACCCACCTACCAAATATTACAAGCTCTGGAGACATCCACAGGCTCTGGAGTTTTGATCGAAAACGGCAGCGAAAGCCTAAACCTTTTGGCAAAAGGAATGATGTTACACAAGTTGTAATTCTGACACATCCTTAGAAACGATTATCGACTATCACCTGAGACAGAGGGATGGCGTCATGGAAGACCTCATCAGGTATGGTGACCTTGGCGACCTCCGCGGCTCTCCGCACGATTTCTGCCGCCTCCTCGTGCCGATTCCTGGAGATCAGCCAGCGGGGGGACTCGGGAATAATCCTGGATGTGGCAAGGGGTTTTAACGAAAGGTAAATGATCTGTTTTCCTTCGGCTCACTCAATGGTTTATTCGGTCGTGCACGTGGTTATAAGTCAATAGCTTGGTCACGGCTATAATATTTGGGTTATTTAAACGACTAACGACCTTATTTTGCTTTGCTCACTCGGTGGTTTATTCGGTCATTGTTATGTTAACTGATCAGGTGTCATGTCACCGTAAACCCCGGAGAAAAAGTTGGTCATTAAAGTTATTATGATATAGCCAATTCAAACTGACGCTGCCATCGTTGAAATTGAAATCCTATCATTACTACAGGCTTAAGTGTGCTTACTTATTCCTCTCAAAGCATTGTTCATCAACAACCGTCAAAAACAAAAGAAACATACACAAATGCTTACACTGCATGAAATCTGGTCGTAAAGCATACTTTGACTACAAAGATTACAGAATCTCTACGCATGTTTTAAGGCGTACTTAAATACTGTATTTCGTGCAGTGTTAAAGGCTTGAAAGGACCTACCACCAAAAGGAAATGCAGACGAGGTACGGAACGGTCATGGTGATCTGTAGCCACATCCACGGGCGGATGAGATAAGCGATGCCGGCTAGAAGCACGTAAGCAACGGCCCAGTAGATCCAAATCACCATCCCAACCAACCCTCGCTTATCGGCGGACACCAGCTCTGTGCCTATTGGACGATAGACATAATCTAATTAGATATCGCGGAAAACCATTGGTCAAAACTTACCCCCCAAACGCGAGACAGAGAAGGATAGGTGAGTTGATGAAGATCTGTAGCCACCTCCACGGGCGAATGACGTAAGCGATGCCAGCCAGAAGCACGTAAGCAACGGACCAGTAAACAAAAATCACCACCCCCACCAAGACTCGCTTATCGGGGGACACCAGCTCCGAACCTAATCCAGGATATGAAGTTGCGTATTACATGTGAAAAAAAATGGTCAGAATGAATAGGCCGCGTTATATAAGTTTGGAATATGATTAGTATTATGTAGGTCACAAGTTTGTGGAAACTATCTTGACCTTGAAGGAAACACAATGATGAAGTCCTGAAATCTTTGCCAAACGGACGCATACCGTAGTGTTAGGTTAGCCCCTGGGGCGTCACAAAAAACATTTAAGCTCATCATCAAACTTATAATTGGCGGACCGGGGAAAGAAACGTGGCGTTAAGCGTTAAAACTGTAAAGATGCATAAGGCACTCCAGCAAGACTTGCGAATAAATGATTAAATAAACTTGTATACTAACGGCTCTATAACGGTATGCCATGGCATACGTTGCACAGCTCACGGCACGGGCCCATTTGTCGTTGCACGACACATGCACGACCATGCCAAGAATGCATTCAGTTAGCTGCATAGCGACCATACGATGATCATGCGACAAACCTGACTGCTTTACGTACCTAACACAAACGGTACCAGTGTGGTAACCATGGTGAACGCGCCCATAAGGAACCGGTAGGCGGCGAAGGCGGCGTAGTTTGGGGAGAAGGCACTCGCCGTGGAGAACACACAGTCTGCGGCAAGGGCTACCAGCAACACCGGCTTACGGCCCCATCTACAGAAGACAGAACAGCAATTTGGTCAGGATTCTTTTAAACTTTCATACGAACACAAGCGACGCTTCGACCTTCATCAGGAAAACTGCTTCACTCACTTCTGACACGTGACCACACGGAACGTGACGTCAGAGGTGGACACGTGTTCTGGAAGTCGGCATCGTCCCCCGTTTAAAATTGGATCATGAAACATACCAAACCCGTAGGTTTTTTTTGTTACGAAGGGACATGAGAGAGAACTGGTTTATTTATTTAAACACACAATGCCATGTACAAGATTATAGTCCGAGGACTAAATTGCCTCGTACATTGTACAGGAGAGGCTGTCGCTTAGGACTAAACACAATGGAATGTCCTGCCTAAGTGCCTTAATCTAAATATACTTATCACAATTTTCACTAAACTTTACAATTTAAAATTGTGGGTCTACACACCATCAAGTAAATATATATCTATGTCAATTATAAAATCGATCTCATTCTGAATGATTAAAATGTGACACTTCAAAGACTAGTGTGAGTTTAACAGATCGATACAATAAGGCAGCGTGGTATTCCTGAAACGCGATGTTCGGCACTTAAACTGGCTGAAGTTGTCAGCATTTCTTAGGTCCCTGCCATGTACCTCAGAGCGGCGTGGTGGTAGCCAGCAGTTGAAAACCTCAGAATGAACAATAGATCTGGCATACTTCAGACAGAGAGCTTTACGCCTTACATGCAGAGGTTCTAATTTACAAATCAGTAGCGCTGAACTGTAGGAACTGAAAGAACGACCAAGAATGATCTTACAGGCCTCTGAGGGAGCACTATAATTGCATCAAATCAACTACATATGAAACAAACAAATTACACAAAGAAATACAGTGGTGGAGTATTGTATGCTGTTGTTCTGTTTTGGTTTATTCCTGATCGTACCTGTCGGCTGCATGCCCCCCAACCACCGCCCCGACCATGAGACCTGCCATCCACAGAGACTCCGCTAGGTTCACCTTCCAACTGTCACCACAGACCAAATCCCACTGCAAACAAGATAACAGCATGTCGACCAGGACATAAGATTCAAAAGCCGAAAATTCTGCTGGAGTACCAAAGTCGGCCACATGGGGGCCCAAACTATACCTCCAATTTTACATAGTGGTAAACATGTCAGATAGAAAATGTTTTTACTTTATTGTTGTTTACTGGTCACTATCATGACAATATCTTAGATTATCCCTTCTCTAACATTACTTACCAAAATGTCAAGGTTTCATATTATTGATTTGAATTTTGAAAGCTTCAAAAGCAGACTACTTTCTATAAAGGAATGGTTCTGCAAATAATGATCTCATAGCCACCTTACAGGGCAGTAAAAAGAAGTAACGTACGTCGGTAACGACCGTGCTCTTGTATTGGGACCTGTCGTGCTCGTACCCCTGGTCACACGGGATCTGGGTCCGGTTGGCCGCTGGATATGCCTGGACGAACTCTTCATATGTGGTGTTGAAGACCGTGTCGGATAGATTGTAGCTGTAGCTAATCATATGGGAAATCCAACGCCATTATTGTGTTAATACATTGATTAGCACGTCGTAGCAGTACGAAACAAGTGTGAAATATTGCTACAGGCATGGATTTGAACATTTACTGTAAGATTATATCATTCTAGACACTGACATTTTACTGGTTTTGAACTAACTCTGGGCGACTGTATTGTCAAATGAGCGTCAGTCATCGGCAACCATTCCGAGTTTACAGGAGTCCGAAGTTCACAAACCTCCGTGAATTAATACAGTAATATGATTTGTTTTACATATTGATGATTTGGTGTAAAGAGACTTTGCATGAAATGTTAACTAACCGACTGCACTGACTCCGCTTCCATTCCTCGTCTTCCAGCTCCCATGGGATGGTGACGTTCAGCAGCTCGGCCGGAGTCGCGTTCAACGCCGAGAAGGTTTCCAGAGGGACCCGGCACTTAAAGTCGGGCTCGAACGCCAGGAAGACTATACCCATGACCTGTAATGCACTAATGGCGATAGGGATAGCGACGGGGAAGAACACCCTCTTCTGCCACGGCCCAAACCCGCCAAGGTACTCCAGAGCTTTGTCGTAGTTGACCACGATTGTTTCAGACGCGCTCTGGGCAAGGGAAAAGATACCAACAACGTAACAGCACATTATTGACGATTCATTCTATACATGTACAATGAAAGTAGGACTATCATCAGACGGAATGATGGCCACGTCTGACAATTTCTTTCAACTACGAAATAATACATGATATTATACAGTGATTGCCAACTCTACTTTGGATTCAAAGCGGCCTCTCATATCAATTTTAGCTTCTCGTGAATAAATAAAGATGGCTAAAAATACTTCATCAATTTTGCTTTTAGAATTTCTTTATTCCCTCGCTTAAGAAACCGTGTTGCTAATGGAGAAACATACTAATTCTACGCCTATGAACAGCTACTGTAAATGGGGAAATGTTAGCAAGGGAGATATATATCTAAACCGCTAACTTGAAACCAACACAAATATGTTTGTTCCGTAACTACCCCATTGTGTTAACCCCGAACGTATAACTCTGTGAACATTCCATTTTCTCCCTGTAATTCCAGCGAAAATGCCCCCTGTACATTATCAGAATGATGAGTTGTAGTTAAGACCTTGTGTCTTTCCTTGCCACTTTGTGTCTGGTTCGGAAACAGAACTATGGCGTCATGGTCCACTTCCGCCATCATGGTGTCAGCCATCGTCACACAGGTCTGAACCAAGAGAGATTTGTGAAGAAAACTTGTAAGAGAAGGACACACCAAGAGAAAACTGTTATTCTTAAGCAAGGCCACATTGACTTAATTGTATATCCATTCGTGCATAATTACCTAATACAAATTTCCCACCGTTTCCGATAAAAAGGTTTGCCACCATTCAGTCAATCGTAAACATGAGCATACATATATATACTGTATTGCAAACAATATCGGAGAACAAATACTAGGAGAACCAATAGCTATGAATAAAGTCTTCCAAAGTCAAAGACGTGAAAGAATACAGTGTTCTGTGTGTTCAGTCATTTGTTTAACTTTCCTGACCACTTAGATTTCATAATAAAATTTCTTTAACGATCGCATCATGTTCGGGGTGCGCCAGCCCAGAGGATGGCAAAAATATAATCAAATCAGAATGTGTTAGAAACGTCAGTCTTATACATCGATAAATCCCAAGTTTCAAGTCAATCCATTGATTTTAAGTGACAGGGAGCTTAAGTTGTAAAGGAAAATTTACAGTCGGCAGAAACGGCAACACTGCCAGGTTACGATCTCTATACCATATCAACTATCTAAGGAACCACCTTGTACTCCTTAATATAATAATAAGAATATTCGTCCAACGCCTAATCTATTATTAATGGTTACACTTGCAGCTGACTTTATTAGGTGCCTATCAGCTGTACCTTATTTCATAATTGGCTTATTTGTATCAACAAATTGAATCAACAAATTGAGAGATGATGCTTGGTTGGAGGTGCGAGCCGTAACAAAGCACTACCACTAGCTACTGGAAAAGCGTTGTACTTCCCTCTAGCTTGGAATGACTGCATTGCCTTTAAGTTTAGTTTAACGGACGTATTCCAGTATGCGTACAAATGGTAATTGCTGCAACTGTTCCAAAAAGAATTATTTCAACTAGGCATGTGGCGCCCCCGAAGACTGCATACCTATACTCGTATATGCATATTTTCAAGTTGTCATAAATCCCAGGTGACTAGTACTGTTCAATAGTAAAGAGAACCACGGTGGACAATAAGGGTCTGTACTGGTCTACATAAACCTTCCAACAACATTTCATTCACTGAGTTTCCACACTACAAAATCATCACCAAGAAACTCTGACTCCTGTTTTGAAGTGAATAAATATAGGAACGATTGCCCGAAGTTATAAGGGAGTACCGATTGTATAGTCGGTAACAATCGGCTCCGCCTTTCGGTGTAAGATATACATGGAATATACAAGGAAATTACGCCAGTCATTGAAACCCTCACAGTCACCTACCTGCGAACGTCCTTGCAGGATATTCTCTTTGCGCTTATGACCAGTTGATGTTGACTGTAATGGTAGCGGAGACTGGGCGGGCTCGAGCACTGGAGCTACCGAAGACCTAATTGGCGAGGACCCGGTGGTGTCGAAACGGTAAACACCACGGCGATATGATTCGTTCCAAACCCTAAATCCTTACAGAAAACGGGTTATTACTGCAGTACATGACACTTACAATCCCCATATCGCGGACGGCTTCCTTAATGATCCTTAATCTAATAGAGGCTCCTTTCCGGTTTTGTGAGACTCGCGTGGCTCACATGATGCGATTAAACTGGTCTGTGCCAGCTAGTCGGAGACTTTTGTTTTAGACCTGGCAAATTATGTTATTCATAATCATTACATCACCTGTCAACGCGGTAGATTAATGACTCAAGAACAAATTATATGGTCAACACTATTTCTCCATACAATGAAATGTAGTGCATATCTATGCCCCATTGGAACTAAATGCTTTATGTTCCATAAATATATATAAAAAGCTAAGAACACTATGCTATGCTTATATATAGATATATACAATTTTCATGTTTCTCGTCTTAAAGCACTTGAAAGAAATTGGTAACATTTCCTCCTTTAATTCATCCATAAAATAACGTTTCAGTACATGTCAAGAACATACGTACGAACTTTGCCATATGATCAACAGGGGATCGATGTTATAGTCAAGATTTTGTTATTGTTCTAATGGCTAATAATTTCCTTGCTGTTTCTGTTGCAGAATATATTTCTGGAGGGAGGTGTCGCTAACCCCTCCTCGAACACGGGTTCCCGGTTAACGTCCCTTCCAAAATACAGGTGCAGCCCCAACCCAGATGCATTCCCAGGATTTGAACCGGGGTCTCGCAGTTACCAACTGATTGGAACCAGGAGCTCAACTGCGAGTCTGGTTTAGCTACAGGGACATCCCCAGAGTCAAGATTTAACAATCATTTACTTTAATTCTAAGCTGATTGATGTCACCATTAGCGACTCTTTTAACATTCCACCTGCCCGCAATACGCGACGTCGGCGCCTCGGCTCCGGCAGTTCCGCTATTACCGTGCGAATTAGTTTATAACTAGTTTTACTAGACCCCTGGGCAACTGTCAGCGCAGCCCGGTAGTCTGTTACTGTCAACAGCTGTATTTCAATTGATGTTTCAACGGCGTGGAATCATGAAACGAACTCTTGAACTACTAGTGGTATGTGTACTAGTATGTTTTTCAATTTGAATGTTTGGTCACGAGTTTTGAGTTGAGCCAAGGTTGGACATACCACACTATGTGTCACCGCTGAAAAGTTTGAATCTTTGAATTTGTAGGTTCTCATAATTTCTTCTGTCCTGACCTGGTTGAGTACGACACACCTAGAGCATGGTTACATTCGTCGTACGATCGCAAACTAAGAGCATTCTTGCGACAGCCATGCATCTTGTCGTACAAAATATAAATGTCTTGAGTGTTGGCTGCACTAGATCCTTGTCGGTGCTTAGTTCCCTCACAGTCTGCTTGAAAACACTGGCAATAAAATCGTACGACGACCTACGACTAATGCATACCCGACGTTTCGGCATTGTATTAAAACACGAAGTATGACGTTGTAGCCAGAGGAGCAACATTGGGTCCTTATACCCGCCTCACATTATATACGATCTTCGGACGTACTTCGCGATCGCAGGAAGGTCGGCTGATTTTATTTTCACCCAAAACCTGTTCCCCTCACATATAAGCGAGCCTCGTGCGATGATCGCAAGATGATCGTGACAAAACCGGACGTCTTACTCACGAAAATGTCATTTAGAGCTCGTAAACTAGTCTTCCGATCGAATCGCGCGTAATGTGAGGCGGGTATTAAGGGTCACCCGTCCACTCAAATCTACCTAATTGTATCAATTGCGTCAATTAATGTAAAAATCAGTTTGTCAATACCTCAAGCGTTCGCGTGGCTCCAGGAGTTAGAGAACCAGCTGCAGGTAGCTCATTCACCGTGAAAGTGAAGATATTCGAATAAAGGAAATGTTCTTGTTGTAACCTATAAATCTAGATCTAACAAGTACTGATTATCTCACAATGACTAGAAGCTTGCCCGACTGTAAACATGCTCGCAGCACAAAACTGTTGCCTGGTCTCCAGAAGTATGTTACATACACAGTCTCTTTTTGCAGAGAGGATGAAAGAGCTTGGCTCGTAATCCGCAGCTATGATATGATTGGATACCAGGCCATAACAGTGGAATGACCCTGTAGTTCAGATGGTAGCAGCCTTGCAGTCCAGCTCTTTGTTCCAATTAGTTGAGAGACTCAATCAGTTGGTAACTAAAGGCTCGGTTGGGGCTGCACCGACCTTTCGGAAGGGATGAAAAATTGGGTCTCGTGTTCGAGAAGGTGCCTCTCCAAGCAGAGGCTGAGATATAGCAGTAGTCGGGAAATTTACTGGCGCGCTCCTCCCGACTACTACTATATCTCCGCGACTCAACCTCTGCTTGGAGAGTACTTCAAGCACGTTAAAAGGAAAAAGGCTACCAAACCTCGCAGTAAAAAGATACGTGTATACCCTGCTTGAGAGACAGCAAGGACACTTGCTACCCTATGTGTTACTAGGCACTTCATGGGTACGAATGAACTTGAATAAACCAAGCGATATTCACTGAGAAGTGTTCTCACCTGTTAAAGAAAACGGCACAGTCTTGGCCCGTCGTCAGGTCGTCACTGTAGTGTTCTGCCCGACTGATGGCGAGTCAACACCTAGGGTAAAGCCTGTTCACCTCATATCAGGCATGGCTGCTCAAATATCACACCGCGAGGGGAGTGGCAGACAGGAAGTCAATATTTTCTGCTGTCAAAGTCGTAAAAAGGACTTCAAACATAGCTACTTGTCTGTACATAGGACAGTATAATACCATCTTATTTGATAATTTTTGTATAACATTGTTGGAATAGGCCCACTTTATAATCACAGGAATTGTCTTCATGGCAATGATATATGGTTGGGTCATGAACTTAGAGTACTTGTAACTATACTCCAAAATCACCTGTACCCGCGTAGCGTCAACATACAAAGGGCTGAGTGCCATGGGCGGATCCTTTACTGCAGTGGCACAACCAACCAACCATGCAACCAATCATGCAATAATACAACCAACCAACCGTGTAACCAACCATGCAATAATACAACCAACCAACCAACCAACCAACCAACCAACCAACCAACCAACCAACCAACCAACCAACCAACCAACCAACCAACAATCCGTGTGTTTCCTATGCCTCCGGCACTTTTAATATTAACGAATGTCAACTCATCTTTATAACCTTTTCACCTTGGCCGACACGTGTCAAGAGCGCGGAATCATTACATTTAATTCAATTGGAAGTTTGTGCAATATACGACAAGTTACCGACCATGCAAGGAAAAAAAGCACAGGTCACATAGACGAAAACCCACAATATTGCTCTTAAGGGGAGTGTTTGCACAGATATGCATCAGTGACACATAGATGACCCTTTAGTTTACAGTAAACAGAACGCCTTCTGAATGAACGCAGTTGTACCAGAGTGAGTGTTTTAACGAGCCAGCGTTTTCAAAAACACTATTTGCAATTTTGCCAGTGTCGGGTTGCAGCAGGTGTCCCTGAATTGTTGACCTCTCTGAGTTGACTTACCCAAGGTACGGGTTATGCTAGCGGCCATAATTAAGGGCAGGAGGGTCTCAGAAAACTGACTTTATTGAATCCCTTCATCACTTGATGTTTATGTAACTTTGCTGACTGACATTTGCTGTGAGTAAATACATGCTGTGCTTAAAGCCAGTAACTCACTGGGCTGCGACAAATGCACCAACTTTAAAACGCAATTTCAATACATCTGCTCAAACATAATGCATAGAACCCGTACAAAAGATCTTCATAAATTGCGAAAATAGCTTTTATAGCTCCTTGCATTATTTACACATAATAACGTTCTTTTCATTACGCAAATGGGAACATTGTATAACTGTTCACTAGGTGATGTAGTTCAATAACGTGTCAAATCTAATGTGCACCCGGCCTGTCTAGTGCCTTAGAATCTACTAACGCGGCCCAAAGTCTTCTGCACTTCACTCTTCCATCACCATCGGAACATTTTTGCACTACCCAGCCATCTCATTCAGTTCTCTGTCTTCCTTGATGAACTTCTTGATGGCGCCGAACCCCTTCTGACACACGGACATGGGCGGGTAGTGTAGCGGGTTCCCCTCCACTCGGAGGTCCTGCAAACTGACCAGCCGGTCCATGGTCTTGGGAAGCTTGCGGATGGCGTTCCCGTGCAGCCAGAGGCTCTGCAGCTTGACCAGGCCGCAGATCTCGTCCGGAATGGCGGTCAGCTTGTTCCTGTGGGCGTGCAAGGTTTCCAGCTTCTCCAGCTGTCCGATACAGGCCGGAAGTGACGTCAGGACGTTGTTATCCACGGCCAGGACCGTGAGGTAGGTGAGGTTGGCGATGGCGTCTGGAATGACCTTGAGCTTGTTGCCGTGCAGTTGCCCCACGTACAGGCGCTGGAGAGTGGTCAGGGCGCAGATCTGTTTGGGGAAGCGGGTGAACTGGTTACTGCTGGCGTCCAGAGTCGTCAGATCGCCCAGGTTGACGATGGCGTCGTCCAGACCGTTCAGGCTGTTACCGTGGATGTTCAGCGTTCGGAGGTTCCTCAGGAAGCAAACCTGTGTGTACAAACAAAGAAACATACAGACAAACAGGCGTTAGAACAAGTTATCATCACATTATGCATCAGTATCGGAATTCTGTTAAACGGTAACATTTCTAATGAAGTGTCTGGATTGTCCGGCATTTTTCGGGTCAATGACTTTGTATGATAAATATGATGATATACTTTTTCAAAAATGAATATAGGATTTCGAGAATGGCACGGTCTTAAAGAGGCATTGAAAAAAAGGGTAATTTACATATATAGCAGTAACAACACAGAAATTTCTTTTATGGCAACTGTGTTGTTACCTCCTAGAAGAAGGTTCACCACTGAGACGAGGTACTGTTTTTGGTTGTGTGTACGCAGCTATAACTCCAGATCCTTTAGATGGATTTGAACGGATTTGTATGTTGGTATGAGTGTAGCTATACCTAGAAGTATTGTCAGTACCGCAGCATTACAGACCATAGACGACTGGTCAGCCGGAACTGGCCGTAGAATGGGGATGACCAATGACAATGACCCCTTAGGGGAGGGATATGGCGAAGAAGGAAAGAGGATACTCACTATTATTATGAGGAAATTTACAAAAGCAAAGATATCTCTCGGAGGTATTAGACATTCGATATGCTGTTGGTAAAGTCCATTGAAACGTAATGGGTCGTTGGAATGTGCTCACCGCAATGGGCAGGGTGGTAAGGTTGAGATTCTTCAGCCACAGCTTCTTCAGTTTGATGAGTTTCCCGATGTCTGACGGAAGACTGTTGAAGTCGTTCTCTCCGAGGTTCAGGTCTTCCAGCTGCGACATCTTCAGCAGAACGTCCGGGAAGGTCCGCAGCTTGTTCCTGTTGGCGTCCAGTCGAGTCAGCTCCGTCAGCTTCAACAGGTCCTCCGGTAAGGCCGTCAGCAGGTTGTCTGCGATGTAGAGGTGCTGGATCTCTGGTAGCGTGAACAGCTCGGCGGGAAGAGAGTGGAGAGCCCTGCCCTGGAGGTTGAGCGCAACCACCGCCGGATTCCCTCCCCGGTAGACCTGGTCTCGTAGAGATAGCTCCTTCCCATCGTCTGTGATCTTCAGACATGCCGGGTCCACCCTCCCCACCCTGTCTCCACACACAACCGTCCACACGCCTGTAAATAGCTGTTCTATCACCTGAACCTCCTCCCCTCCTTCTAAGCTGAGCTGGTAGGGCCCGCTGGCTTGATGTGGCTTGACTACCTGCGCGGCTAGAGTGCGAACCAGAGGGTTAGTAGAAGGAGGACGGACAGCGAAGTCCTGTAGTTCGTACTTGACCCTCAGCGCAGCCGAGTCGACCTTTACCGCCCGTGTTCCATGGACGACCGTCCACTGGGACCCTTCCTGGCTGGTGACCAGTACCTCGTCTCCCGGCTGCAGAAGGAAGTGTTGATCGTAGCTTCTTACAGGATTCACAGCCACGGCCAAGAAGGTGCGGATCGCAGATTTACCGGTATCTGTGAAGAACAATAAGAAAATTACCTTACATGCGTACTTCGTAAAAAACACACGAATACCTAGCATAAAACAAATAATTTATAAGTTTAATCTTTCGCTCCAAACACAATACGATATGCACCTAATTTTCGGCTTCTTCAGAGTGGATGACCCACCACCGCGGGCACGTGACAATAAATAGGTCAATGATGCCTTTATGGACGCAAAGTGCATTTATATAGCTGGATGGATTGCTGTACCTGGTGGTGGATCTTCGTCCGACTCCTGCCCGTTGGTTGGCTCTTGGTCCCCGTTACTGTCTGCTGCAGGATGAAGAAGTTCCGCTAGGTGTCCCTGGTCTGTCTCCATGAGCGCCTCCGAGAACTTGGTGAGTGTGTCACCTTCGCGTGTCATCAACATCTGGAGCAGCGATCTCACCTGGTCTTCCCGTGTCTGTAGTGCCTTGATAAACAAATATGAAATAGTAAGCCGGCTACAATGATAAAAAGTTCCAAAACAAAATCGACCCCTGCAGTACCGTAGAAGGAGTACCATAGAAGGAGTACCATAGAAGGAATCCCATTATCGAACGTAAACTTTATTTTCCAGACCCCTTCCCACCTACCAAATATCATAAGGATCCATCCACAGCTTCTCGAATTATACTGTCCATATGCCATAGAATGACGAAAGAGCACTCAAAAAACACATACTATGATACATGCGGCACCAAAAACATTACCTTCTTAGCAAAGGTAATGATAACTACGATAGCATCTAATTAACTATGCTCTACGAATGGTTACACATACAATATATGGTGTAACATGCAAGCATACCTTTATTTCTTTCAGAGCCTTGAAGTCGAAAACACCTTTGGATGCCAGTGCGATGAAAAGATCATCGACCTGCAGTTCGTCGACAAACCGTTGGGTGTGCTTCTTCAGGACTGAGCGGTCGGCGTCATCCATAGCGAGGTCTACATTGGAAAAGTAATTACAGGTATTTAGAAGCATGCAATGGGATCCGTGAAAAGGTACATGGACTGTCATAACATTGGTCCCTGTCAGACATACCGCAAATGTTCGAGGGGGAGTCCATGTCGTGGCAGATAGAAAATGGAGTGGTCTTTAATACTGTAAAAGGGGAAAACGTTCGCGGTAGTTTTAAGTTCGCGGTGTAAAGTACATCGCAAAACCGCGCACATAAAACCACCGCAAACATTTCCCATTTTACAGTACGTGACTACATTGTTAACGCCCAAATAACGTAAGCTGTTCGGCCGGACCAACAACTCTACAGACATGGCGGGTTTCAACTGACTATGGCGACCCCTAGCAAGAACCAAGTTCAGTATTTGTTTATAAGACAAAAACATGTACGCGTTCCTTAAATAATATGATGCTAAATATAGAAACGTTAATTACTGGTAGTAGCGAATTGCAGGTGAACACCCTTTCCAATTTTACTCCTGGACCATTGAAAGTGTGTTTTGTATGATACTTGACTTTATTTTTTGCATGGGACGTCTTTTCATGTTGATAGGTTAACGTTTCGTCTTTGCATTTAGTCATTCCTTTTGGTGGAATCTAAATTCCCCATAAGTTTGGTTGACGTATATTCAATGGTGTTGTAACATGACAACAAACAACACTTCCAACCCAAAATACGTCTACGAATCATTTGAGTATCAACATGGATAACTACGTACGTTCGGGAGCATACAATGGCAACGTGGTGTGTTACGCCGAATGGCGGTTATACCGGCTATATAGATACAGACGTAACATCCACTCTGCACATAGACTACAAATGACGATGTAGGATACAAAGTCAGGAAATGTTCATTCATTACAAAGGTTCAAATCTGAATCAGACAGTGAAGACATCCTAATAAAAGACATGAGTGTTTGTTCACCTTACCTCGCAAATACGACTTCCTCTATAGACTTTCTCCAGGCGCTGTTTTAGAGTTGTATAGTAATAGTGGCTTGTCGTTTAATTATTTTTCAGGAACAAATGTGTCTGTACTTAGAAACATGTCACTTCCCTTCAAGACTATTCCATTGTAGAGGTAGGTTGATAAAATATCGTTTGAATTTCTCTCTTCTGCGAATGTAAAAGTTACCTTAATTTCCATTCCAGACATTTTTTTTGTAGATATTATTGTATCCTCTTCAGTAAGAAGTAGACAGTGCAGTCCCTGTAATTAAAACAGTGTGGCCCCTTTTCGTAACAAAGATAAACCCACCCCTTTCCTGAAGTTTTCAATGGTATATTCATTCTGCCTTTCCCTTTAATTTGACTCGAGGGTCAGAGCGCCCACGGCAAATTCCAAGTAGATTATACACAAAGGTTCCTAAATACAGGGTGCGTCCTCTAACTAAGCTCAAGCGCTGTGTGTACTATTATTAAAGCAATGACAGACGTAGTATAGTGCATTGCATACATGCCCGTAGCCAGGATTTTGGTTGGGGGGGTTCTTCTTAGTAATTGTGGGACCATCGCACTTTGTGTAAGTCTAAGAGGCCAACTCCCTCGACATATTTTCACCGTGTCCAACACCAAAGGTGCGAGGCGTCGCAATGGAGGTCCGGGGAAAGTTTGAAATCTGGACCCTCTGAAAAGCCATTTCCTGCACTTTCTGGGGCAAATTTTGCTGATAGACTCACTACGATTGGCTGAAATGTCTATCAGGGAAAAATGCAAATCAGTCATGCCTTTGAAAAAAAATCTTGGACATGAAAAAGTGGTCAAACCTTCGAGCCTGAAAAAGCGGACCTTCCGAACCCCCCCTGGCTACGGGCATGGCATAGTTATAGTAGCAACACTACTGGAGGAAATATGACTAATCTCTGGACGATTCCATGTTAAAGTCGTGGGGGCGGGCAGTCTAGTGGGGGAGTGTTGTGTCTGTAGACTACTCTCCAAGCAGAAGTTGGTGGGGAAAATCGTGACCTTTTCCTCACATGCTGTCTTTTACTGTCAGGTGGGGACAGAAAACGACGGCATATAAGGTAAAGGTCATGATTTTCCCCACCAACCTGTGCTTGAAGAGTATCTTTAACCTGCTTTGCAATAGACAATTGTGTTTCTGCCACCACTATGTCTCAGTATTTAGCAATTCTTAAGTTGAATTGTTTGTGATATTCACACCTTGAAATAAGTATCAATGTTACTCAACAACCTAAATCTAACTGTAATATATGGGAAAACACAACAACTACAAACCTAATACTAGTAGTTTTCTCTACTATCAATGATGCTACTCTAGAGAGTCAAAGTGAATATCTTTTTTGCTTTTATTAATCATTGATAGATTGAAATGCAGAGTTGTTGATGTCTAAAACTAAATTTTCTTCTTATTTTGGTCCTGTCCATCTGCAGAGGAATCTGCAATAACTTAGCCTGATTTAATCGCGTTACACAGACTAGCAATAACTGACATGCGTTGGGGTCAAAATTCACCACTGCATGGTCAATAAAGTAAAATGTACATTTAGATTGAAAATTCTCATTTGAACATTTCAACTTCATGTCATTTTGCCCAAGCTACCTAAAATCAAAGATACTGTATAGCTAATTTTTTTTGCAGCATAATACTATTAATAGCCATCTGAGCAAATCACACTTAGTAAGAATTATCACAAGTTGCAACAAATTAAAAGAAAAAATCTTGATGAGGACCACAGTTAGTTAGCAACCATTATGAAAGAGTGTACTTGAGTGGTAGTCTGTGTATTTGTTAAATACATTGGATAGCAGAAAAGATTTCCTCATAGTTAACTTTATCAATCAAATGTTTAAGGTGACACACATTATTTTAGGGCATTTGCACACTACAACCATTGTGATTCTTTCCAAAAATGATGCAGCATGGAACCCACACTCTAGTTCTAACTCTTATTATCCATTCAAATGATACCAACAGTGCTGCACATGAACCAGCCTGGCACAGTACAGTGACAGCCATTCAAATGATACCAACAGTGCTGCACATGAACCAGCCTGGCACAGTACAGTGACAGCCATTCAAATGATACCAACTGAGCTACAAGCATAGCCTTGATGTATAAGATGCATTACTAACATTTGTGCAAACTAAAGAAGATGCTAGCTCAGCCCTTCATACAAAGACGTACAGCACGCACCAGCCAAGCTGTCTCGAGTGGCAGGACATTCATGCAGCAGTCAGTATCTGGAACAGGTGGTCAGAGACAAAAGTAAAAATGGCCTCCAAGCTTTGTGCTTATCACTATCTTTAGAAGCAAGAATACTTGGGAGCATTGATTAGTCAATGAACAGGAGAGAAGTAGTATGTACAGATCTGAAGCCTATTTCATACTCTGGGAAACCAGAATCCTTAGAGGCGACAGGGAAAGGGTTTGCTACTGATCCCCACTGTGCATGCTCCCAACTTACACCCACCTTGCAATCCAGCTGGTCTCAACTAGCACTAGCGTACCCTTTCCGCACCGCTTCTAAGGATGGTTACCTATGTGCATTCTTACGTTACTAATGTGCATTCCCAGCATGTTACAGAAAAAAAAAAGAGAATTCTAAGCCAATAAGGCATCACTGTACTCTTGACCTACATTCCTCTTGTCCAGTACTGGAAAACCTCACTGGTCACACTTGTACCAGCCTGGTACAGTGCAGTGACTTTGATATCATAACGACTTCTACTGTGCAGACCATCTAATATATACTCCAGCCCCATGATGTTAGAGATCTCATCCCACTCCTCATTGGTCTGGACATTGTAGGCAGACCTGACTGCCAGCCTATAGGAGAGCAGGTAGTAGATGATCTTCAGGTCACCCAGGTTGTAATCAAACCACTTGATTTGTATGGAGTTGTTTGTGACATGGCCTAACTGCAGAACAAGGGGGAGGGGGGCTGGGAAGAAAACACATTGTGTTAGAAAAAATGTCCATTATGTAGGAGTGACAGGAAGTGTAGTTCAGAGATGGTAGAACTGGTCCTTAATATATTAGTTTTATTGCAAATTCTTGCCTGAGGGCTAAATGCAAGTGACAAAATGACATACAAATAATGGTTAACAGTATAGTAAGACAGGACAGACCTTCTAGGTCATGGGGTCAATGGAACAGGCTATTAATTCAAAGGGCGGTATTGTCTTTGGTTTGTCTGTCTTTTCCCAGATATACTTTCAATATGGTAATAACATATGCTAGTAACATTCAGGAAGTGATCAATGAACACAAAGTTAATCAAAACCTTACATGTATAATAGATGAAATACAATTGAAGACATGTGAGAAACTAAAAAAGATCTTTGACCTCTTCATGTGGCAATAGCAGTTTGAATCCCTCTTCGTAATGAAATCTACCACCCTTTACTCCATTATTAAGGTGTCTTGATACTTCCTTGCATCCCCTGACTTACGTTTGGTTAAGATTTCCACAGCCTCAGCAGGAGAAGGCCCACACTTGTTGTTAGCACAGATCTGGAAGATGTACTTTGTGCTGGGCCTGAGGTCGGTGAAGATCTGGTAAGGCTGTGGGCAGGTCACCTTTGCGATCTCCTCTGTCCAGGACAGCGATTTGATAAGGCAGGTGATTGTGTAGCTGTCTGTAGTAAGAGTGGAACATTTTATGGAAAAGAGAGTAACTATAAAGCAAATATTTTGCCAAAAAATGCAGCATATTTCCCTTTCCATCTATCATGTGTCTATTTCAAAGTGTTTGGAATTGTCAATGTCAAGAGGAAGGCTTGAAAAAGGATAATTGGCACTTTTCAGAACTTTTATAGAATTATGACTGCAAATTTTTTTGTGGTAGTTTAAAGTTTGCATTTTTTGGAGTAACCTCTTCACTGCTACCTTAAAACCATGTGAAAATCACTGTGGCTTGTTCTGTCTTCTGCCTGCTCTTCCTTTTTTCAACTGCAAACTTGAAACAATTGCAAACACTTAGTCCACGTTTCTCTGTGCTGCAAAGTTCAATCCCTAGGAACTTGAGTTATGAGTGATGACAGTGTACTTACCAACAACACCTTTAGTCTTTGGCTGCCAGTGTAGGATAGCTTTACCACTGGTGGCATGGCAGGCTTCCCGCAGGATTTCTACTGGTCCAGGGGCTGGGAACAAGTTAGACAAACAGTTATTCTGCAGTAAAATAGGTGCGCAACTGTGTGGTCCAAAGGCTATAGACACAGACAGAGATGGGCACTGCCTTACATACTGAAAAATATGAGAAGGATTTAACACCTCAAAGTACTGGTCTTAGTCACAAACCTTTTGAGCCCTTTTGCACCTTCTAACAAGCATGGTTTCAAGCTTGGTAGCACTATGAATCTAATGCTGTTTTGCCTAAGGTAAAACGTTCATATGAAGGCATTTCAGCACTTTTGCCACCTGCCATGTTCACAAGTGCCACCTTTTGATTTTCTGTAGAACTGCACAGAAGGGACTAGTCTAGCACAATACATGCCTTATGTGAACCATGACTTTACAACCAAGATAAATAGTCCTAAAAATATAACAATGCCCTTTCAATCCCTTTTTTTGCCCCGTGGCTTAAGCAACATCCTATTATCACCCTCTAGCAGTTGCTCTCCAAACTGCAACCTTGTGTCCTGTACCTGCCAGGAAGCCCAGCTGTGTGACCTGTTGTTTGATTTCCTCCAGGTTCAGGAGGAAGGAGTCAAAAAGGATGGAGGCCTGCGTAGCTCACTCTGGTATTGCTGACAGGGACTGCCCAATTCTTCACAACAGTAAGAGGACATGTACTTAAGGTTTATTCTTAACCAAAGTATCAACTTCCTTTGGTTCACAGTGGCCCAAGATTTGTCACAGTTAAAGATTTTGAAAGACATAAGTCATAAACATAAAACATTTCCTGAGGGTGTGAAGGGCTTAGAGACAATGTTAACAACCTGTTACTTTAATAGGGAGGTTTGTTTGAAGTCTTGTTATTGAATGTGTTACAGAATTTGTATTAGGAAAAAAATGGAAGTGGACAATACATACCTCCCATCCACCTCTCTCACACTCTGTAAGAAAAGAGAATGCAGTGGTTTACTTTAAGTTAAAAGTTACTTTGTTTTGTGCTATTCATATTCATATCTGACAGAGTACCCCAGGTGTATTTGAAAAGCTTAGCTGGCAGCTATTTTTGGTATTGCAGCAAAACGTCCAGTTTTGTATCCTTAATCTTGGATATGCTATCTATGTTTTGTGTTCTAAAGATGTAATGACAGCTACTTAGCTACCTCGTGTCCACATTGTATTGTCCCCATTTCAAATCAAATAAAGTCAAACATCTATTTCGTCCTTCCTTCCTTCCTTGCATTAGCTGTGTACCTGTAGAAAGCTGGCATGGTCCTCCTCCTTCAGTGCCTCCTTAGCATACATCATCAGTGCATCCATCTTCTTCACCTGCTCCTCATGTGTGGCCAGCTCTACCTGCAGGAGCTGGGATAGGACAGGAGAAACATCATCATTATTGAACACCCACTGACATGAGGGCTGGGACTGAGGTTTATGTGGAATACACTGTATTGTATTTCATTTAAGACATTTCTACCCAAGAAAACATGTTTCAATGCCATTTGGTGTCATCAAACAAAATATGGTGATGTACCAACAGCAATGTCAATGACCGATTCTGGTATTCAAATGATTGACAACTGCATAGTCTAAGATAGTTTGAATGATTCTATGGATGCCCATGTGATAACAGTAGAAGCCCGTGTGATAACCCACCTTGTATGGAACACCTGTATCAAACGTTATCATGGCCCAGGTAAGACATTATGACAGATACAAATTAAAGTTTCTCACCTCCAGCTGTACTTCTTTTTCCTGTTCCACTTCCTTCACCATAGCCTCTCTCCTGTTCTGTAAGTTTCCACACAGTTCTTCTATTGCCAACGACAGCTGAGACTTCAAGCTTTCACTGTTCATCTTTAAAACATAAAGAAAAGTTACATTATCTTTTCCTATCTTCTTCCTTTTAACAATCCCTAGTTTCCCCCATGGAATATCTCCATGTTTATTCCTAAGTAATACTAACCTCCAGTTCAGTGATGGACTGTTTCACTTTGGTCACAAATGCTCCAAGTTCCTTTAACTCTTTCTCCAATCTGGACACACTGTCTGCCACCGATTCCTGTAGTGAAGTAAAATGTCTTTTTAGTAATAGTTTGGGCACTTTACTCTATTTTTTACAAGTTTTATATTAAGTAAGAAGATAGCAAGGGAAATATTAGGAAGCAGTGTTGACATTGGAATCAAGGTGACTTTCTGACCAAAAAATACTAACTCACAAAACATTTTAGCCTTCCTCATCAAATCAAGTTGACTGACCCACAACTTTGGTCACGTGACCTTATGTAAATGTGACTCCTCTGGTATTGACTTTGAGTCCACCCTTTTTGTGTTGAAAAAAATGAAATACACTTAACTCAGAGCTAATACTCAGAGCTAATACTCAGAGCTAGTCAAATAAGGTGTTCAATACGGAAAGAGCTTTCTGTAAATTCATTTTTTTTCTTGGGGACTTGATTATGCAGCGGAATGGAGGATTAAACCTTTAGGGTAGTTTGCAATTGAAATAATTCTTTAGAAACAAACCTTACAAATGCATATCTGTCTTGTAAATTAACAAGCAAAAAAATAAAACTACCGGTAGTTCAAGATTTACTGAATTACATTTACCTTTTTAGCCCTGTACATCTGTGCGAGTGCTGCCACCTTGTGTTCGCTGTGTTTCCCCACCAGTTTACACAGGGCACAGATGGGCATCTCATCCACACAGCAGAACATGTTCAACTTCTCATCCTCATGGTCAGGGCAGGTCAGCACCTACAAAACACACATATGAATCATACCATTGTCACAAAACAATAAACAATCAACCGTAGTCAAGTAAGCAAAAAAATACTACTAGTATATTGATTGTTTTCAAGAATCAGATGTAGAACCCTAGAAAACACACAAATGGATCATGAACATTTCACAAAACTATATAAACTGATTCAAGTAGATGTCAAGTATATTCTAGGCACAATTATATTATTGTTTCAACAAGTTCTACCGAAGGTCAAAACACACAAAAATTATAACTAACAGAAGACAGTCATGAGCCACAAGTATACCACATGTTTACAAAATGTCATATCAAAGATCAAATCCTCGACGCATGCCCTTGTGGTCTAGAGAGGAAGTTGCCTGGCAGCCTGGCCATGAGACAGCTAGTGTTTTCCATAAACCCTGTCATACATATGATGAAACATCTTCAAGTTTGGTTACATGTTGGAGCAAAAAGTCTAATAACTTTACATTAAAAGTTCCTGTGTATAATTTGGTAAAACTATAAAGACTCTGACTTATATTACAATTAAAGTACCTTTCGTTTTGCCTGCTGTGGCTCCACCAGTTTATGCCTGGCAAAAGCCTTCTTGTTGCTGGGGTGGGTGGTCCTCACACAGTTATCACAGTACGAGATCTGACACGTCAGGCATGTTTTGGTGGCTTTGGGAGGGGGGTCTGCGTCACACACGTCACACAGGACGGGCGATCGTTTGGTTCCCTTTGCCAGCTCTCGATACCTGAACCAATATACAGTAAGGTATAAAAAACAACCTAAAGAACTGTGTGTCACAATCATGCATGAATGCTATAGACACATTGCTGTAGATTTTTTTTCCAAAGAGTCATTTCAATATCATTGCAGCACATGTACATTTTGTAGTATAAGGAACAAAACATACTGGAATATACCTACAACAGTAGATCAAATTGCTGTATTGGCACAATAAATTATGACACAATACAAAATTGATGAAACAATTCTACTAGAGTATTAGAGGCTTCAATATAGATACATGTAACTGAAAACTCAACACTCTACTTTTGCAAACTTTGTTATACAAGATACCTTTCAATGATGTTCTCCAGTGTGATGTTTCTACGCAGACTTTCCAGTCCCCTCCCCCTCTCAAACTCCACATTTTTCCTGCACGTTGGACAGGGGAAACTTGTCACATCATCATCTGATTCTTCCTCATCACTTCCTCCATCCTCTACATCAGCACCTTCCATAGCTCCTTCTTCAGGAATCCCTTCATCTTTGTCGTCTGCTTTCAAGGCAGTCGTATCTTGAGTTGTTTCTTCAACTGTAATTCCTTCATCTTCTTCATAAACTTTCAGTGCAGCTTTTAGGTATTTTTGAGATTCTGCGATATTTGTTTTGATCCCTTCAATGTCATCACTGGTGGGGGTTTTGTTCCCACTTTCACCATCAGTGTGGGGCGAGCTCGCTGTACTGGCTCCCTCTGGCAAATTGCTTTCCTCTTCAGATGTGCCATCACATTTTTCTTCAGATCCAGGGATGTTGGGTTTGCAGTCTTCAGGGTTGTCTTCCTCTGCCTTTGCTACACCTTCCTCCTCTTCAGGTGCCTTTGCTGTTTCAGGTGTACTTGCTGTTTCAGGTGTATTTGTTGTTTCAGGTGCATTTGTTAATTCAAAATCTGCAACATCATCTTCAATTTCATCTTCATCTGATACAACAAGGACCTCTTCCCCATCTGGCTCTAAGGAATCAGTGTCGACATCTTCCCCCAATACGTCAGTCTCTCCTTCTGTGTGAGTCTCTGTTGCTTGCAGAACTGTAGTCTCTGGCTCGGCACTCTTTTTGCCCTGGAAAAAATGGCGGGTAGAAATGAAGTGTCTGTGAAAGTCGACTGTATTTAAGATCATCACAAACCCCACACTTCCAAATGTCAGGCTGTATGATGCAGCTTTGTACAACACAGTGAGTACATAAATGGCTGAGTGTTTCAGCCAGTGGAAAAAGCACATAGGAGCACATATTTTGGCACTGTGAGAATTGTTGTTGTATTCTGTGTCAGTACTAATGCAATGCCTCAGGGTGCAAGGTTAGAGGGTGTGGTCATGATTTTCCGCCAGACTGTCTTTCAAACAAAGCCTTTCAAAAATTAAGGACGCTTTAGCTGACCTTCTGAGGAAAAATTATCTTAAAATGCTAGACTAATGTGATGTAATCAAAAGCAGCAATCAGTATGACTCACTGTCAGTAACACTATAGATGTTTCTCCAGGACAGCCTTTTTTGAACTCAAAGCAGTTCTTTGTTCCTTTTTTTAACATACGCAACTTGTACAACCCAAACCGGTTCTTCCAAACAGCTAGGTCAGGTCTCTATTTGTACATTAAAGCAGCATCATAAATTATCTAGTAGAGGGTGTAAATGCTCTTGGCAAAGGACTACTGTTACAGACATTAATGTATCAGCTTGAAGAGATTATGATACAAGTATGTAACGTTACAGCTTTAAGTTGGCAAGGTGGCCTTGTGGTTAGGGTTGTTGACTCACAACCTGGAGGTACTGAGTTTGAATCCTGCCCAGCTCCCAATGTATTGGCCTAATGGG
>NC_049981.1:12129962-12204144 GCF_000003815.2 Branchiostoma floridae
TCAGGATTTGAATGAGTAAGCAATGTTACAGAAGCTATAGAAAATAAACATGTACTCACATAGACTTAGATACCTCCGTCAGTGCATTCTCAGATGGTACAGACCGTGGTTTTGAGCTCTTTCATCTCTCAAAAACGTTGCATTTGTCTGGACGCAACAAACAGTCAACGGACAAATTGATGTTGTCTAACAAGACTGGCAACAAGTCAGGGGTCATAGTTTGTTTTCAAATACGCCCTGCACCATAATTGGTCGTCTGTGCAAAATTTGAAGGAAAAACCCTGAGGGTACACACGACCCGATTGTCTGAAGGGCAAGAAAAAGCATGAACCTTTTCCCAATGTTTTAGTTTATGTCAACAAATTTCAATATTATGTCTTTCTCTTAAGAATGAAAGGCAGTAAAACATGTTGTATAAAAGCTGAAAGTCATGGTTTTTCAAATGTCAGTCATTTTACTGTTGCTATGGCAACTACCAGTACCCCTGTAGGGATGCAGGTGGTCGTTTTGCACAGTTCATTGTACTTCTGTTAATTATCTTGTCACATGCTAGAATACACTGTCGAAATTGAACTTTCACCCTCTATCCTGTTTCGAAATTACACAACTTGTTACTATAAAAGACTCTAAATGTATTTTTAAAAAGTGTATACGGCAAGTCTTTCAGATGCAATGCTAGTTTTAATAGGATATACCTGTTATCAAAAGTAACATACAATTACTCTGAAGTCCATTATATTTTGCACACAGCTTTGTTAACACAAAAATCACATGTAAAAAGTAAAAACTGTAATTTTACACATTTTTTCGTTATTTTAGAAAATAACTAAATACGTCAACATTTTCAGAAATACTTCATATACATTATGTACAAATCAATACAAACTGCACTGTCCGGAGCTGTCACTGGCCCCTCCCAGCAAGAGGCTGACAGATATTGGAAGGGCTGCTATAAGTGCAATTTAGTCAGGCTATACAAATTCTATATAGACAATTCTTACATTTTCCATTTCAAAGTTTCATAACATTATATTCATGTCTAAAAAAACTTGTCCCACAAAACACTACAAGAACATGTATTGCTAAACATTCTTGTATATACAGTATGGTATCTGACTAAACTTTGACCTTTGACTGTTATAACACATCACATAGCAAAACGTTGGCTACAACCATGGTTGCCATCTAAAAACTCCTATCTTATGCTGTTATCATAAGTATCAAAACATTCATTCAACTCTCTGAACAACAAATTTCGAGGTACATTTACTTGTGTGTGAACAGTTGGGGTATACTTTGAAAGTACATACAGAACAAATAAGTGCTTTAGTTTTTCAGCACTGTTATCTAGTCCTGATAGGCTTGGCATAGATGGGCTCCACGTAATCAAAGACAACAAGAAATGCCAGGGACAGGAGAGTGAAGATGACCATGAATGATAACAGCACTGTTCTTGGAATCACCATGTCATCTGTAAAACATGAGGACAAACATAACTTCATTGCAAGTAAACTTAATTGCACAACAATAGCATAAGATACAATGCATGACAGGTTTTATAATACTTAACAACAATAGATTTTCTAATGTGTTCAAGGAAACTAAACTACATGCAGTGTACAAGAGACTGTAATATTTGGATGAGGCTATATCATAAACTTGTCTGAAACTTGTTGATCAATAGGCGAGGTAAAAATCATTCCTGCAACTCCAAGAACACACTGTAACTACAAAATAATCTACATGAAGCAGTGTATAACTATAAGTGATGTGATACAGAAACGTTGCATTCACTGAAAAAAAAACAAAGGATTGTAAAAATGAGACGTTACAATACTTACTAATATCATGCAGGAAACCACCAATGATTAAGTAAGCTGGTTACCAGACTGGTATAAGCCAGGATACGGATTTTCTCTGCTAATAACATCATAGAAGCCAAAGAAACCTACATGCTGGCCCATGGAAGTCTGGTGCCCAGGTTTTAGATCTTACCTGTTATGACTGTTACTTGTTGGTCTGCTGCAGTTTCAGGCTGGCGCGGCAGGGCGACCAGAATTACTGTTGTAATTACAGCAAGTGCAACAACAGCAACTGCCACATTCTGAAAAGGACGAGAATGATGCAAAGTTACAAAAAATATACCTTAACTCAATTTTAACACACAATTTAGAATGCAAATAGAAATTTCTTAAGAGTGTATCAACAGCACTAACGGCTGCAAAGTTTCGAATTTACACATTACATGTTACCCACAAAGTTAACAGACTCAAAATAATAAAATTCTGTGTTTCAAAGTTTCAAACAAAAACATGCCTGCAGTTCCAAGAAAATCTGCTAGGGAGCCCAAATCAATACATATTTCCAAGCCCATTACTTACTGGTGTTGCTGAATGTTTGGATTAATGGATGTATGGCGAAAATAGCTTGACTGACAACAATCTACCTTAAGAGCTCCACCAGCCTTTGTAAAGGCAATGCACAGGAACAGAGCCAGCACAATGATCACAGCTAGCAGGAAGAGTCCAGTTCCAACACCGAGTACCCTTGCCATTGTTACCGTGAGATTCGAGGAGGCAAAAGGAGACACAATCCCAGGTTTGGTGCTCAGCTGTAGTCCGTATTAGTTGGTACTAGTGCAAACTAGTGGTTGCTTGTTTTGTCTATAATCAAATGGTTTGTGTTTTCTGAAAAGGCAAGTCTGTATGTTAGCAAAAAAAGGTACAACTATTCACGGCGTCATACAATGTAATTGATGTTGAATTTGCAGGGATGCACATAACTTTAGCATTATACGAGCTCTCCTGAATATATGCCTTCCTAAATTTACTTTGAAGTATTGTCGGCATCTTCCATACAGGCCTCAAGTCAATTTCATCACCCATCTTTTGGACTACAGACCAAGACATGCAACAGGGCAACAATCAAAACAATGCGCAAGGAGGTTAAATTGATAAAACTGCCTTAATCAAAAGAAACACCTCAGATAATTTCTAGTCCCTTGGAGTTTAAAACGGTTAATGCTACTTGCTTTGCATACAGTATACCAAATGTCATAGTATTGCAGCATTGAAAATGATTGAAAAACAGGAGATTTGACAAACAAATATCTTTGTGTGTGTGAATGAAATATGAACTGAATTTCCTGCCATCTCATCAGAAAATAACAATCTTCCAAACAAAATCCCTTCACGTACACTGAATCAAGCTTCAAAGTACACCTCTAGAATAAGTCCCTGCAACGATTACGGCGATCAAAGGCCTTTCCTTTTGCAAACTCCCAAGTTCAAACCTAGCCCCCCTCCCCACCTCACTCTGTGTTTCTGTTTCCACCTCAGGCATCTCACCTGCCACCATCCCGACTCCTCACCGCTTGGCCGGCTCACTCCGCATCAAAAACATAACTCCCTTTAGAAACAATTTTTCACCACAAAATTGCCTATTTCTCCCCCAATAAACCTGAAGTTTAAATTATGACTACAATGAAATCATTTTAGGTGAAAAACTGTGCGAAAAATATTGAATATTTTGTGTTTTGTACGACAGTGCGGATGAATACAAAGTTGGCCTCTGACCTCTCAGTCGGGTTTGTCAACTTTTCTGCATTATCGGGTTACATGTTTGGTCTGGGGATTCGGGGCCGGAAGAAGTCGGCGACTTTTCTTCTTCAAAATCACCAAATTCTGGTGATTTGAAGACAGTTCGTCGTTCAGAATATTTAGAGGAGGTTCTAAGGGAGTTGTAGAAGTCGTGTATGGCGTATCAAGGCAAGGGGATGCCTGGCCACGTCCACAACTACCGTCCCGTGCAAGGAGCGAGTATCGGGCAGCCCTCCACTCAAGTGCCGAGGACTGTGCCGGGTCCGCCGCCTAGAACAGTCCCGGGACAACAGCCGCGATCTCACCCCACACAAGCAGATGTCCGAACGAAATCTGTACTGAAAGAAGCCGTCGATGCGGTGGTAAACAGCTTTGCAAAACACACGCACGGCTATGGAAGAGGTGGGTGGTTTTCTCTCTCTCTGTGTGTGTGTGTGTGTGGTAGGTTTGGGGAGGGGGGCAGGTAACTACTGAAAACACCAGTTGTTTTTTTGCACGAACATGCTATCTCGTTTCACAACGGATCGTTATGTTTGCTCTCTTGTCCATTTGGTAAGGATTATCACAAACACTCCAGTTCCTTTAGAAAGTTTGAAGGAGTTTCCTTCACGAGAAAAGGTGTCGTTTGACAAAAATCCATCAAAGTTGTGAGATTGTACATAAATAATTATGTTTGTAAATAAGTAACAAGATAATTTGTGAAAAAATAATTTGTAATTTTTATATGTCCTTACCCCATCACTAACACATATTAAACTGCAAAATTAAAGGGAAAATGTTCACATGGCTTACAGCTACCTGTATGCTTTATTCATTCCCGAATTTACATATCTAAAGGTATTTTTCTTCCCCCTCATTGACTTCGAGTGTGGCCGCTTTGATTGATCTGCATACCAGAGCCTGCTCTGTTATTACCAATGGTTTCTATTGTCCATCTGTTGTCTGTTGTTCCTGTCAATCAAGTTCATAAAGGTTAATTGTTCTGGGTAATTAAGATGAGTAACGAGTGCATCCAGAAATTGAAAATGTTCTGTATACCTTGCATGACCCGAAAGTAACATTGTACAAATTTTGTTGAGGAACAAAATGACTTATCAAGGTAATAGACTAGAGTACTTGAACAATGCATGCACAAAGTGGCAAGAATTTACATGTTTTAACATCATTCCAGTCACTGAGTGGCAAATGTTAACTTTAGAAACTAGGTTTCACCAGCAATTTCTAACTACAACTGTTTTCCGTGATAGCTGCCTTGTTGAGATTATAGATGTTACCTGCATTTTTCTCACATAGGAACCTACCATAGTACATGTACAAACCCTTATTGTTCAAAGGAAAGGAAGCGACAAGCATCCTCTTAGCTCTTGGGGGCTGAAACTGTATCCAATCCCTGATGTTATGTATGATTGTCTGTGTTCAGTCATGTAGAGAGATCTCCATCTTGTTTTGGATGTTGTAGAGAAATGGTACTGATAATTTGAACCAACCTTGTTACAAGCAAGATAAAGATAAACCTATGCAGAAATGATAGAGACATTTTTGTTGGCAGAAATTGGTACAATAATTTTTTTTGTGGTCCATTTCTCTACTCAAAATCTGGATTGCCTTTAATTACTATTACTGTACTAGTAGTAGTAACCTGAAAGGATTGTTAAAAATGACACTGAAACCTTGCTTCTTAGACCCTGTTCACATGAAAAAATTGCAAGTGAGTTAAACAAGGAATCCGATTGAAATTTTCTATCGGATTAAAAAAAATGTGTTCACATGAGTTTTATACAATCGGATTAAACTCAAATTTGCGACCGCGACCACACAATCGGATTAAACTCTTTACCGCGGCACGCGTCGTGTTTCCAACAACCACCGCGGGCACGCGTAGCATTTCCAAAATGTTGCCAGACTACCTCATAATTTTGAAGGATGTAGCGACATCGATATTGATTATAACTTGAGAAATCGGCCGGCTTTGGTCAGATTTTGACGCGTCGATGGTCCGCAACACACACTGACGAAAGTGGCGGCCTCTGGGTCATACGGGGTCATTGGGATAGTCTATTAGACTGGGGGTGGAAATGTTACGCGCGGTGTGATTATACTCTACATTTAACTATATAAAATATATCTGTTGCAGAAGTTGCATAAATAAGGCAAACTGCTACCAAAACATTTGACTTCATCACGTATTTATCTGAAATAAAAGTCTGTTTCGTTTAAAAAAACCTGCTCCCCCATGCTTGCATGCAGTGAAGTGACCCAAGCTCGAAATTTCTGTTTAGACACGCTTCCGACTGTTTTTCTCGTAGAATATTTGCTTTTTTAGTGGTGTTGGGACATTGGCTCCAACAACAGGAGAGAAACGAAACCATACAATGTACATGTTATTTTCATGGGCAATATTGCCAAAATTAACCAGTTGGTCTTCTGCCACACTGCCGATTTTTGGAAAGAACCGGTGCACATGTTCCGGCGAATCTTGCGGCGTCCGGTTGTTAACCATAGCGGTAAGATGATTTTGCAAGCAAACTTGCCCATAAACTTCTTTTCTAATCCGTGTATCATACTTTGTTTGCCATGTTGTAGGTATGGTTGTATATCTAATGTCCACTGTACCCGTATGTATGACGTAAAAACCATGAAACAAGCCCGAATCCAATCCAATTGTGTTCACATGGCCGATTTCGGTCAATCGGATTGCGCGCCAATCGGATTGCGCGCGCTGAATCCACCTCCCGAGGTGGATTGCAATCCTATCCAATCCAATCCAAAATGGGCAATCCAATCGGATTAGTTCTGTTCACATGGCTTTGGATTGGTCATTTTAATCGGATTCCTCGTTTAACTCACTTGCTTTTTTCCCATGTGAACGGGGTCTTAAAGTAACAGGACAAAAATAGTAGATCCGGGTTTTAAGAATTAAGGGTTCAGGCTGAGGGTACTTAAACTTGATGAAAAGTCACGGAAATCAGACAGCAGGCATGCCTTTATCTGAGGAAGTCCTGTCAGCATACCTGATTAGTTTGCACCCATGGGTGTCCATGTGTTTTTCTTCAAGATTTGGCTGGTCTATCAAATACTAGAGTAATTGTAGCAAAAAAGTGTTCTGGTACACTAGTACTTTGTATAAATGACGTCAAGATGAACTCTTTTGCTTCAAATGTCACTAACTTAACAAGACTTGACTACCTACATGTACAGGTAACCTGGTTGCAATACAATTAGTGAATTACAAGTAAAGCAAAGTAATGTCAGACAGCAACACCTTGTAACCTATAATTAAGGACCACTGTTACTTCTTTTCTCATGAATCACTGTGACGTGGACAGGTAATGTCCAGGTGCACCCTGAAAATCAGGCAAATCCTCATTGTTCGCCCTCAGCCTCCACTAATCTTGTCCACATCTTTGCAAGTACAGGTATAGTACAGTTATCTGGGGCCCCTAATTCTGCAAACTGTATTCACAACACGGAAACCCCTTTGATGCCTTTGTGGAACACTGTGACAGCTGGAAAAAAGAGAGTGTTTATTTTTGTGTAAATTTTAGTGGGTGAAACAGTCCCCTGCAAAGCAGGTCTCAAGTTTCTCCTTTTGCATTTTAACAAAGATTTGTGTATTGTAAGGTAATGCATGGCAGCTTGGATGAGCAACTCAATTATTTCAGTCTGTTTGAGTCTGTCAACCTGAGTCTTCACAGGTGTAGGTCTAGTTTATGGGCTAAGAGCTTACAATTATTGTCAGTGATACAATGAAAGGGTATGGTCAATTTATTTTGTTTCATCACGTTGAATAGGACAAACAGTATGACCCAAAATAGTTGAAAGAAAATCTACCCATATTTATCTGTACTAGGATTGTTCTGTACATACATAATCATAACTTTACAAGTGGTACCGTAGCTAAACAAATACAAACCAACCCTAAGCATAGCCTCCCTCATGGAGATGATTACTGTAGTCATTACAGTCAAACTCCTTTAACCCTCAAACCACCGTACCTTTTTTGTGACGTAGATTACCGTATGGGGTCAAAACTGACCCCATAACGTTTTGTACAAATACAGTTTTTTTGGTGACTCTTTTTGTGATTTGTATATATGTATAGCTTCATTAATCTATGTGAGACAGTTTGACATGATTAGGTGAGAATAATTCTAGCTCATTATCATAAATTATGCAAAAGATCATGAGGACCACATTTTGCACTAACGTTATTCAGACAGGGTAAGGTTTTTTTCATGCCCGCACGAACTTCAAAGTCACATAGCCCCTGAATAGCATATGCTAGGGCCACCAAAGTTGGTACCTTTTGAGAAAATGTTGATAGCAAGCAATTTAAGTGAATAAAAAAAAATCATCATTTTTCATGTTGCCATGGCAACGGAATTCTGACAGGCATATCTATTACGCAGTTTTCTAATTTTGGCTTAAACATTCAAGTTTTAAGGTTTTCTTGGCAAACCACACTTGTTCATGACATCTTATAAAATTCAACGTAAATTTCATGATTCAATATTCATAATTTAGGCTAATTAGATGACATCATCAGTCAAAGTCCAAGATGGCGGACAATTTAAGCTAAATGACGTCATGGCGTCGTCATATAACATGATAATGACACAAAAATTGTTACCATAAATTCGTTGCACAAGTACATCATTCTCTGTAAATTTCGTGATCATACGATAAGTAGTTTAGGCCTGGGTCTCAAAAGTTTGTTTAAAAAAATGCTGGGGTCAGTTTTGACCCCACTGGCCCATACATAAACATTCTATGATAACTTAATTAACAATGAGCCAATCTCGGTAAAAACGTATGAGAAGCTAGAAGACATATATACAAACAAACTCATGGAAGAAATTTTGTTTTCAACCAGAAATGTCATAATGGCACACATTAATATACGTCTGGGGTCAGTTTTGACCCCATACGGTGGTTTGAGGGTTAAGGAATTCCTCCTGTTCTCTCGCTGTGGGAGACTTAACAGCTGTGGGGAATTGCCACATTCTTGCACGCAGGAGTTCAATGTACAGCTTCAAGTGTCAACTTCAAAGGAGAATGTAAATATGAACAGGTAGATTTATTGCTCTTAAAATAACAATACCCCAACATGGTTAAATACTTTGTTTACAGAAGAATAACTCTGTGCTGACTTGTTTCTTAGTCAAATGCTTGCTGTCTCAGAAAGAACATTTATTCTCACTAGGTATACAGTGTCCGTGTGTGAAAAGGAACTCTTGATAAACAGCATTCTCTTTTAGTTTTACATTGATGAAGGTTAGATGTTCGGGTAATTAGAAACTCAACACAAATAGTTTTGTAAACACTCGAAACAGTCAAAGGTTTCGTGCCTATGTTTGAATGCCTGTATTACTATGCAACGCTTATGGGCAGACTCCATTTTATATTATGGCTTTACACAATGGGAACGTATTCACCATTGTCAAATTAAAACATCAAATCTTGATAAACAGACCAACTAGATACAATGTGCATCCATTCAATAATCTTTGATGTGCTTTCTTATGTATTCGCATAACTGGAATATCTATACCATGTATATGTGAAAGCTATTTGATCTAAAAAAGTATGTACAAACTATTATATAACTATCCTACTTCAACTGTTTTAAATGTATACAATATAGATTTTGAATGTTTTTTATTCTGATTTCTTGTAGTGAATGTGGTGGAAGCTCTGCAGGAGTTCTGGCAGATGAAGTCCTCACGAGGAGCAGACTTTAAGAACGGCGCACTTGTTGTTTACGAGTCCCAACCTTCGGCCAGTCCACCGTACGTCTGCTATGTTACACTACCGGGAGGCAGCTGCTTCGGAAGTTTTCAGGTAGGGTAGTAACAACTGTTTATTTCTTGTTTTGTATATTTGCTCTCCAGTAATGTTTGCAACACTTTTTGATGTAAATTATGCATAATATCATGTCCCAAATGTCACGTCATTGTCACATAATTTAAATGTAAGAAATTGTTCTTTGTTTATGGCAGTTCTTTTGGACTCTGAAAATGGTTATCATTAGAATTCTTCAATGTATACTAGTATGTAGCATTGTAATTTAGTAATCGAACAAAAACATTTCTTCACTTGTGTTGTAAACTTTAACTCAAAGTGTGTTTGGTGCACATTCTAAAACTAATAACATTGTCAGTCATGTCTCTCTCATCTTTGTTTGTCAGGTCATCAGTCTCTTCACAAATAATTGTCTTCCAAATTGAATATACACGAGCAGCAGAGATATGACAATGTGCATGTGTCCTCCCCAGAAATGTCCCACCAAAGCTGAAGCCAGGAGAAGTGCAGCCAAGATTGCCCTGATGAACTCTGTCTTCAACGAGCACCCGTCCCGCAAAATCACAGACGAGTTTGTGGAGAAGGCTATTGGTGATGCCACAAAGTCTTTTAAGGTAAGAAGTGAGGACTGAAAATGATACATGGCGGTGGTCCATTCTCAAATGATTTGGGCAAGATAACAACAATAATGTGTGTACATTGTACCTTCTGTTAGTAGTCTATCTTGTCACAAAGAGCTGTTCCAAATGTAGGAAGCCTTTACTTGACAGTAGTAATTTCTTGTTGACATTATGATAGCATGATGTATACTCTTACCAGACAGAGTTTGAAACTGTCAGAATGGTTATGTTGCCAGATAGCATGCTATCAACAACTTACATTGCCTATATTGGGATTTGCTAGCTATAGGATGCAATGTAGCTGGCAGATAATTTGTATAAAAGCAGCTTGGTTCAGTCTCTTTTCATGTTTCACTTAATCTGCCTTGAAGGCTACTGCAAAATCTTTTGTATGGGAGCTTTCTGCTTCAGAGTGAGTTTACCATTCAAACTCCTCTGGTAGGACTTATGAAAATGTCAAGTGTGAAATTTGATCATTGTTTGCCTGCACGCACAAGCCAGCATTGTTGTGTCCATTGGGGAAAAGGGTAACTTATAGTTATACTTGCCAAAGTTGATCATCATTGATATCACCTTTTGAAAAAAATTTTCGAATGATGGTATACAATGTAGCTGTAGGACAGATTTACTACAATGTCATCAGTCACCCCTTATATTTTATACATGGTGACAGATATGTTATTTTTATGTAAGAAAAATAACAACAGCTTATAGTCCTTGATTCTTTTTGAAGCTGTGCATGTATATTGAATGGCTGTTTGTATGTTTTGTAATAGGGTGCTGCTGGTGAGATAGACAACCCCAACACTGGTATTGGTGCCTTCAGGTTCATGTTAGAGTCCAACAAGACCAAGAGTATGTTGGAGTTCCAGGTAAGGCTGGGTTCTTGTAGTCTTTCATTGGGACAAATATGTGAAAGTAGGATTTATGCTATTCTAAAGGTATACACAGTTACATGTATTTTATCTATATTATAGTTTGTATAAGAAAAATAATTGTTTTTGAATTTCTACTAATACTATAGTCTGTCAATGAATTTGTTGGGAACCTTTCAGCATTGCAGAAATGTGCTCAGGCAAGGAGCGTTTAACAAGGAAACAACTATGCATCCAACCATGCAGTATTGGTGATGTTTAAACCTTCTGCATGGTGTTTTGTTACTACAGGAGTTAATGACAGTATTCCAACTGCTGCACTGGAATGGCAGTCTGAGGGCCATGAGAGAGAGATCGTGTACACGTCAGGTCAGAAAACAATTAATCTCCATCTTATAGATACTGACAAAATCAGCACTTAGTTCATAAGTTGAAGGGAACATCTGCAAGCAAACATTTCCTGTCTTGAGTACAACATGTTTCCTTTTGCCCTATAGTTGTCCAATATTGTCGAAGTATTGTAAATCTTTAAACTTTTTGCAGCAGTTTTATTTTCAGTTTTGAAATCCTCTCTACCACATATTTGTCACACTTAATACATGTCTCTTCTGTATGGCCACTGTACTTCAGAATTGTTTCAACCTTGAATCTAAAACAGTGAAAACCTCCTCCTACTATGAGTATGAGTGGTATTTGGAAATAGAGAAGACACTAACTGCAGCTTGTCGCATGACCAACAGGAGGTGCTTGCGCACTACTCCAACCGTACCCTGGATGACGACATGAGGAGTCAGATGGCGCTGGACTGGATTTCCCGCGAGCAGGAGACCCCCAGCGTCATCTCGCGGGAGCTCGCCATGGCAGAGCAGGAACTGGAAAGTTGCCGTGCGGCGGGGAGGGAACTCCGCTTTCCGAAGGAGAAGAAAGACATCCTGATGCTGGCCTGTAGTCAGCTGGAACCTATGACTGCTTCTATGTGTTAGGATTATGCAAATACATTCACTCTTTTATACTTCTCTAGAGTATTTTTTCCACAAGTAAACATATCTAAAACGTAAAAGATGAGAACAGGACAAAATGATATATTGTAGTTCATTTCTGTTTCTCTTTTTTATGCCTCTTTCTCTTTCTTAATGTTCCAGATTTAGATGCTTTGAAACTAGTCTCTACCATGTTCCAGCAATCTAAATCCACTTCTTTTTTTATTTGTGTCCTGATATTTCCTCTTAGCACTTGCAGAAACATATACTTTGCCTTTGTTATGGTTGAGTGGTGATTGGCCAGAAACCATGAGTAACCATGAAAATGTACATTTTGTGCTGCCTTTGTAACTTTCTTGATCACCCTGTTTCCTGATGTAAATATCACTTCTCAGATATGTATTCTTTGATGACATTTAAGAGCACTTGTATAAAGTATATAACATTAGACCATAGATTGATTTTATGGATTATGGCTTTGTAACATGTTTCAGCAGATAATGCTTCAAAATAGGAACTAGAAAGTACGGATTGCACATATCAATGCCAATAACAGTAAAAATTTGTAATGAAGATATTTTGGCTTCCTAGTTAAAATGATACATGTAGGTGCGTGAATGAAAGCTACAATGTAACTTGTATTTTGTTTCGTGAGCCAATTACGCTTGGTGCACTATTTGAAAGAAAAGAATTTGTAAGCTTCTCTAATGCACAGAAATATAGGAATATAGTAGTTCGCTGAAATCACCGAATGCAAGACATAGAGAAATTGAGAAATTTAGAATATGTCAAACTAGTGTATTCGGGTAGTTTTATAGAAACAGTGTTACATAGTACTTGGGCTTGTTTGCCTTGCCATGCAAGCTTATATCTTGGTGCCTTTATACCCTTTGGAATCAAAGAATCCTAGAGAGAATACAGAAAGCTTTAAAGAGAGCAATAGGGCATTGTATGTGTATTAAGAAGAGTGGCAAAAGATAAAGAAATATGCTGTCTGTTGCTTTTAATTTTTGGTACTATTTAATAGAAGTAAACATTTGGAGTGGACTAGGGTACATTTCGAGCATTCCGTATGGCACGGAACGATATAATGATGATGATATTCCGTATACATGAGCAAATTTGTAGATCTCATATTTTGACTGTGAAGGTGACAAACCTTTCCTTCTGTGTTGATGTAAATAAAAGCGGCTTAGTAGCAATGACATTGACAGTTGTCTTGTCTCTAGCAATTCTGTAGAGTTTAGCATTCTTGGGTTTAAAGATGAAATCTGGATCATGAACACCATAGTACGGTAAATTGAAGTGACCAATTACACTTCATAAATAAAATGAGGACCACACTTGACGTTGAACAAGTGTCCGTGGTACTAGTATACAACCCTCTGTGTAGTAATGGTGGTGTTTGCAGGGAGGCTACGATGTTTGAGATACTACATGCCAAATGTCAAACCAATCCATCCAAAGGATCTTGATTTGTGGCTAAGCCAAACGTAAAATTAAGGTTGGTATTTTCAAATAGGCTAACCATGATATCATTGGAAAGGTCTCTTGGTAGGAAGTTGTAAGCTGAAATCCATTTTCAGATCGCGTGCATTGTTGGCGAGATATAAGTGTTTAAAGTTTAACCCCGGATAAGCCACATGTAACCCCATTCAATATTGTTTTGAAAGCGATTGAATGAAAAATTTACAAGCTAGGATGGCCTTAAGTTACAAATACCATGTGCTTTACAACCCCTCCTGAATTTACCGTTAAGCGTTACCTTTTCTCCTGAATTAACTGCACCTCCTGAATTCACTGTTAAGCGTTACCAAACCAGCTACGATTACTAGTGAATTAAATTAGCTGGGCCTCACAAATAACGAGAGTGCAGAGTGTTTCCTTGTGATGTGCACTGTTTTTTTAGCGATGGTTCAAAAGAGACTTCTAGCAGTTCATGAAATTATTGCAGGTACATCCGGGCATTTTCTAGTCCTTGATGACATCATCACCCTGCGCAGACATGACGTCAGAACCTGCGCAAGATCAGGGGGCGTAGAACCGCCATCTTGTCAGGTCTGTTTACTTCCGTTATCCCAACCGTCAGCATCTGTCCGATTTCCTTGTCATCCTACGAATCTTCGTAATTTTAGGGAACCAAGAGTAAAGATAAAGACATCGACTTGTTTCAATCAACGTAGTTTTGGTTGCTTTCGCGTAAAGAACTGTGAACGAGGCGTTTTTTCAGAGCGGAAGTGAGATCGCCGGTCGGCAGCTTGTTTCATCATGGGAACGAAGGACGACGAGTACGATTACCTGTTCAAAGGTGGGTGTTCAAGTAGATTATCTGTCCGGTGGGTGGCTATCTATTAAGGCTTAACAATCCTTTCCTTGCTGTTGAAATCAGACATAACGTTCTGTGACTAGCAAGACAACCTACGGTGCTGTTCAACGGTCGTTGGGCGTGTTGGCAGCACAGTATTTGCAAATAACATCAATATTTACCTTGATATTTATCATCCAGGGAGTTTGATTTAAATGGCAATCCCCGTACAGTAATTTTTCCGCTTCATATCCTTCAGGAAATGAAAAAAATCCTGTAATCCACGATCCAAATAGCATCGGTATGCTAATATGTTTCAACGGAAGGTTTTTTGTTATGATTGCGTACTTCGCGAAATCTCGGTAAATACACCCAACATTTTCAGTGAAATTCCTTCAAACACCCACATACCCGAGCAGTCACTCTAAGAACTGTTTATTTTCACATATAAACACAGAATTAAAGGCTAAACAACATGTAAAAATGCCGTATAAAACAGCCATGAACACAGCTGCGTTGTTGGCCGTAAATTTTTGACCGTTATTTGACAGTTTGTCTCTGGGGAAAAGTAGCAGCTTATTCCGCTATATGCATAACAAATCACTCCCAGTCACACACCCTGAATTGAATCCCTTTTTGCATCGAAATCTTCACCAACAACTGTAAATTTTGCCTTTTACATGCTAAAATACTGTGCCAGATCAGAACCAATTGATTAACTTTCAATTACTGGAGGCCCCCCACTGTAGAAGAGTAATAGGTTTTGCTTGTAAAAGCCTAATAGGTAATATCGGACTTGCATTTGTCGCATTCGTGTTTCTCTGCGAAGAAGAAAATTGGCAACCATGCTGCATTGAAATCAATGCGCTTGTCAGCTAATTTTTACCACTCAAGTTGCTTGGAGAGATAAGAGATAACAATTGGTCAAAGGTTAAGAAAGTTGCCTTTTTGCTCATGGCCACTTTTTAGGGTCTTAGTCGACGTCACCAGTCCTGCACACAAAACAATAACTATGCCATGATGCAGGCAATGAGTAATACTAGTGGTAATTTTCAATGTTAGTTAATCTTACTGTGTTTTTTTATTTTCTTGCCTTTGATTTAAAGTTTTTGGGGGCGTGTTAGGGCAGTGTCCACTTCAAGCAGACTTGGCAAATATTTCATTTGTTATGCCAATAACAACTGTTTAACAAGGCCACCTGCTGTAGTGACCATCCAATAATCTGCTAGAATTCTGTTCAAAGTATACAACATTCCTACACATGTAGACGCCTTGTGGACCAATCCAATACTGGATTCCTGAAGCACCTGTCGCACATTTAACGAGTTTGGGCCTATTTTTTCATTGCCTCCAAGATATGAAAGCTGTACATTTATACTTCCTCTCTCCTATACTTCCTCACAAACATTACTGCCCAATGACCATGTTGTATGCTTGTGGTGCAATCTTAACCTGCCAAACAGACACCAAAAGGAGATTTAAAAAAAACAAAAAAATATCTACTCTGCCTTGTCTACTTATCTTCAGGCAATGCGGAAGACCCAGGGGAATAGTTACAAAACAGGAAGTACATTTTTCCCATCTGAAGTCATAACTTACTCAGTTGCACAAGTGCTTTGAAGTGATTTGACATATCTGGTTTGACAGGAAAGCAGGAAGACCTGGAAAAACATCCAGTCGAGTCACTCAGTCAGCAGTTTTTATACACTTCTGTACAGTGACATGTCATATGTCTTACTTCTTTGTTTATCACAAATTTCTGTTTTGTATTTCAAATTTCCTTTTTGTATTCCTTTCTTGACACAGCAAGAAGCCCTAACAACTGAAATTAATACAGTGGATTCCAATTATTCGTATTACGCCTTTTTGGATAATTCGGGTAATCGGATAGAATTACGAAATCCCAAAACATTTGCCATTCATTCTATTGTTTAGAACATCGCAGAATTGGATAACCCACGGTCTCAAACTTCGGGTTTTTGGATAGAATTACGTCAGGTCACACAAATTAAAAATGGGAAAATATGCCCTAAAACTCACAAAATGAGTCCAAAGGTAACTAGTAAATGTATGTATAAAGGTGTAAAGCCATGTAAAGGACCGTAAGAAAGTTACATTCCACAGAAAATCTAGCCGATAGCGCTGTGCTAGCGTGCGAACATTTGGAGTTAGGCGCCATTTTGTTAGGTTGCCGCAAGGTATGATGGGCGAACGTCATGGGAACGTCAACACGCTTTTGAGTTCATATTTCCCCTTCAGACAACGTCTAAACTTGGTTTACCCTACAAAAATGTGTTTTTTCATATCCACTGTCTCATTAATTGAGCTGATTTCGGCTGCGCTGCGTAGATTTACAACAATGCACGTAATGCAACAGGGGTGTGATTTCGCAATGACCTATCTTGCGCATTGAATGGCGGGATATCTCAACCCACGCGCCGCCATTTTAAATGTTTTGAACGTGAATTTTTTCCGTCTTCCACCGCGAAAGACGTAAATTTCAGAGTAATTTGTGGACACAAGTTGTAGACAAGAAGGTGAAGAGTTTATCACTCTCCAATACCGTTGTTTTAACTTAAAATTATGAAAGTAACGTCATATTCTCCGGCATACGAGCGGAGCCATGTTCGTCTTTGTTTTGGTATGCCGCCAAATTGCCGACGCACGGCTGTGCGAGTCAAGCGTACTTTTCCACATGTGCATTTTCCACTGATTTGAACTCTTTAGTAGATCAAGCATCTCACAGAAATCGCACAGTATCGGAACATATGATTAAAGTTTTGTAAACGGAGTTCCGTATCGTTAGAGTGGTAACCTCTATGAGCGTCTGTGTGTTATGTTTGCGTATTGGTTTTCAAAACTACACCCCTCCCCAACCAATGCCGCTAAAGCTGGTCATATAGCCAACTTCGGACTCTAGAATAGGCCGGATAATTGGATAAAATGCCCAGACAAATAGGCGATACAATAAAGCGGATTCCACTGTATATAGTAATAAATTAGCATGAAAGCTCATCTGTGTTGATAGAATACATATTGAAGTTTTTCAACTGTCATACAACACAAATTATTCTCACCTCGAATTTTCAGTCGCACTTCCATCGACCTTCTTCAGGAGTGACGATTCAGTTACTCTGATCACGTGACAGTAATAAATGTTATAATTCTTACCTTTTGAATATTTTGATACACAAGGCAATAAGTTTGCTGCTGAGAATACAGTTGAATGTATTGTAGTACGCAATATTTCTTATGGCAACAAATGCTGCTTGAACGATACAGAATTCAAGATTTGTCAATTGGTTCCACACTAAAACAGTTACTACAAATCATCAGGAGATTGATGCCACAATTTCTGACCACAAAATTTAGGCTAATGGGCAATAAATGAAAGAGAAAAACCACTAAGAGGAATGGAAGCCATTAGGTCCTCCCTGCAAGTCACATGTTTGGATCGTGATACATTCTGTTGGTCATAATTAACTTTCTCCTTGCTAAGGTACACTTTTGGCATCACAGTCGTATCCGTTAGAAGGTTAGGTAGCAGTAAGAGGGTACTAAAAGCTTGCGCACTACCTTCTTGGTGGAAAATTAGACATTATAACTGCTATGCCCGTAGATGACAGCTACTATTGGACTGCATAATGGTAGTGGTTTTCACAACCAGCCATACTTTGCCATACCGGACCGTTGATAATATGTATCAGACCCATACGTGGATACAGGAATTGTATAATAGGAACACGTACTGCTCGGAAATGCAATAAGTTAGGTGTCGTTTGTATGCAAGGTAATGCGATTTTAGAAAGCAGGTCACGTTTGTAATCTAACTGTGGGATAAAAGTGGGATTATTCCCATCCACTTCAATTATACACACGGCACCAACATGTGCATGGGACACGGAATCCAATTGGAGTTATTAGGAAGATGAAATTTGGTATGATAACGTTTTCAAATTGGATAACCACATACTAGACTGGAGTATAATGGCAAATATTCTAATTTAGTCTAAATATGTTCTATATTCTATTTTTCCAAAATATGTTTGATAATAGTGATAGTGAGTGAAGACATATTTTAACGTAAAAGCTCATTGGTTACTTGCACATTTAAATATCAAAGTTTATAAGTCCTAGATCTTCCCAATGTTGGATAGATATTTTAATTGTATTAAATTGTTATATGCAGTGGGGCCTGTCGTGGTCTGTTATAAAATCCCTGTTCTTGCAGAAATAATGGTATAACCCCAGAGAATCTATATTTAAATTTTAAAAGCAAGGTAGATTGAATATGTGCACCAAGGGATTGGTTCATAAATTATGAAAATGTTTCTCTCGGATAATCTATTGTTACAACAAAGAAGTGACTTTGCGTGCCAAAAAATGTAGACTCAGGATTTCCATGGTCAGTTTATCAGTTCTAAATAGAGAAATGACAGTTCTTACATGTTGGAACTTGTTATGTGAGCATGGGTGAGGTGGAAGTTATGACTCATTTGTTTTTTTGTAACACCTGTGAAGAAAATACCCTGTTGTAAAAATTGAAAGGCTGTGTTTTTTACACCCTTTGTGTCACAAGCCTGTTGTTTTGAGCAGGGTTCAATTGCAACCATTGTAACTTGTAGGAATTATGATGTGAATGTTGATTTATGTTATACCGAGCCATCACCAGCGCGTATGTATCGCTTCTGTGTTGTATTTTCCAGGTGCATTATTTTTTCTTTCACCAGTAAATGTCTTGAAAACACACCATTTTATATTTCTTACACTTGGTCTGTTTAGTACTAAAACATCAAATTTATTTTTTGTTCAGTTGTTCGGATTGGCAGTGAGTCGGGGAGCTTTGTTTTTTATGCTTGTTTTAATTGGTGCTAACACAAGATTTTTTTTTTATTGGTATTGGATCAAGAAGCTTTGTTCTGATTGGTTTTAAAACAATTGTTTTTGTTTTTTCGTTCCAGTTGTTCTGATTGGTGCTTAAACAAATGTTTTTTTACACTTGTTCTGATTGGTATGGGATCAAGGAGCTTCGTTCTAGTTGATGCTTAAACAATGTTTTTGTTTTTCTGTTCCAGTTGTTCTGATTGGTGACTCCGGAGTCGGGAAGAGTAACCTGCTCTCACGTTTCACGCGGAATGAGTTTAACCTGGAGAGTAAGAGCACGATAGGCGTGGAGTTCGCCACGCGGAGCATCCAGGTGGACGGGAAAACCATCAAGGCGCAGATCTGGGATACCGCCGGACAGGAGCGATACCGAGCCATCACCAGCGCGTATGTATCGCTTCTGTGTTTTTGTTATGTTAAGAACTGCAAGGATGGACGATGGGATAGGAATTGAGGTGGAGAAGTGACTGTGTTGCAAAAGATGACATTAATTTTCTAAACGTTCCGTTTATCTGTATGAGTGCCAAAAGCTACTTGTTGTGGCATTGAATGACCTAGTGGCTAGAGGACACTGACTAGCTTGCAAAGTTGGCAGGCTTGATTCCTGGCATCCCCTACAGCCTCAAAGTGTCTATGGAACCCTTATCTATTCCGAGGCTACTATGGCATTGGAGCTGAAAAGACAGATGTTCTAAAAAAGACTGCGTTTAGTTACAGTGAAGAAATACTTTCATGTAAGTGTTTGGCAGCAAAAGCTGACATTCTAGATTATCAGAATCTCAGATTTCAAGGATGCAAATGTTTTGAGCCTTCCATGTTTAACCGTTGACTGTTTTCCCCACAGTTACTACAGAGGAGCGGTGGGCGCCCTGCTAGTATACGACATCGCCAAACACCTTACATACGAGAACGTGGAGCGCTGGTTGAAGGAGCTACGGGATCATGCCGACAACAACATCGTCATCATGCTCGTCGGGAACAAGAGCGACTTGCGGCATCTACGGGCTGTGCCCACGGACGAAGCCAAGGCATTCGCAGGTTGGTTTTAATGGGCTAAACAGAGCACACAATCTCACTATACTGGACCTGCAAAATCTTTCCTATATCAACATAGCTGTACTTATTATGAAGGACACTAACTCAGATACATACATGTACATGCAAATGTAGTTTCTTTCAACTGTTAGACTTGGATACCAGGCCCCAGCCTGATCTGAAAAATATCTATTGTGTGGTAGGTATTTTTGAGATCGAGCTGGGGTCTGGTATCCAGGCTATTGAACTGTAGGATTTACACATTTGTTGTCTGCATTTGACAGCAAGCTGCAAGGGTATTTTCTCTCTTGTAGCACAGTGATATTACAAAATTGAGTCTGGACTTTTAAAATCTGCTCTCTGAGTGGTATTCTGTTTGCAAATCATAAAATATACCAGCTAGCACTGGTATAATTAGCACATCCTAGACACTGATGTTGATTCTTATTTTCCCTTGTAGAGAAGAATAGTCTATCCTTCATCGAGACTTCAGCTTTAGACTCAACCAATGTTGAGACCGCTTTCCAGAACATTCTGACAGGTGAGACATTTTTGTTTTATGTTTTCCACTTTTTTTAAACGATGATTAGATCATTCTGACAAGGTAAAAACAACTTAGATGCTGAAACAGAAAGCATAACCTAACAGAAGTATCAGGTTAAAGTAATATTTTGGTAGCTGTGCACTGAAACAGTAATACAAGTAAATAAGCTAGCCTGCAGTTCTTGTTGGAGTTGCTAGATGGCGTGCTAGCACTGTGGCAAGAAGAACAGTTTAGGACTGTACATAGCTTCAGTTAGGGGGCTAGGCAGGGTCTGGGTGTTGTTGTTGTTTGTGGTGTGCCTTCTGTCTTTTTACACAACATTCCTTTCTCTTGGTGTTGTGTTCCCAGTAATACAGCCTTTAGCTTTCTTGTACCATCGCATTATTAACCCAAGTGCCTTTGCCTTTCACCCCTCCCCATCACATGGACTTCTCTACCCACAAAAGCACAAAATGTCCCCCTCCCATAAAACTCTCCCAGTCAATGGCACTCACTTTAAAGCTCCAGTTGTTTCGCTTTGTAGAGGGTGAAAGTTTCGTAGAGTGCAAAAAAAATCTTTTCCGTTGTCCACCACCTTTCTCCACGGCTCTACTCTGTCCTGCGTTTGGTTTTGGCTCCTTTTTTTCCGGGTGGCGACTAGAAGGGCTCTCTTTTTTCTTTTGTTTCCCTCACTAGAGTCGTACGAGAAGGTGAAAGGCAAAGACTTTTACACGCACCCTCAAGTCCCAATCACCACGGCAACCCGCCTGGACCCCACCCTAGCCCCCAAGGCAGACAAGAACTGTTGTTGAGGATATGTTGGGTAGAATTATAGGACTGTAGGACAGAGGTTGAATCTTTGTCATTAATACTAATAGACTGGTATGGACGACAGATAGGGTAAAAGTTGAAACTATATGTTCCTGAAATATAGTGGCTGATCTTATAAGACAACATTCACTGCAAGTATTGTTTAGGTAATGACATGGTTGTAACTAATGAGGGTTGATACCACAGCTGAACAGTACATCATCTAAACAACATGGTAGCAGGAAAGAATTGTTCATGGTTGTGGTATAGGGTGAAGTTCTTATTGGTTTTCAATGTACAATTGCTCTTTAAAATGCATTTTAAATCAAAGACTACTGTATATATAATCATTATTTTATACCATAAATTCAATAGATGAAGATAGGATCATTTGACATTTTAATCAATGACAGTTTTTACCCTGAAATTCTGTTTGATCAGGTAATTGTTGAAAAATCGATTAAGAAAATGAAGCCATAACAAATTGTATGGTTAAAGAGAATTACTGTTGCCAAAATCACAATGTAACTATAATATACTGTATTAAAAAGGACCACATGCATATTATATATATTTTTAAAAAGTAGTGCAGGCAAAGAAGTATATATTTCCATATATATATATATATTAAGCAAAGTTCATAGTTTTGCAGACAGCAATAGCAACATCGAAAAAAAATATTTAACTGTACTTCAAGGAAACTCTGTATCTCTAGGTAACATTTTGCAAAGGAAGTATTATATGTGAATAAGACAAAATGAATAAACACGATAAATAAGCCAAGATGTTTACCAATAATTTGTTAAATGAGGATTGATCAAGTTTCCTAAGTGAATCAATGTTTTGTTTATGGGAAATTTCAGATTTGATGTTAGATGATATACAGTGTTAAAAGGAGAGCTAGCAGTGAAATGTTGTATGCTATGGAGAAATCTAGAAGGGTGATTAGCCCATGCTGCTATAAAGCAATTAAATGAAGTAACAATTGTAAAGATAATCATACTTGAGAATTCATAAAGATTTGTGATTAAGACAGTAATGCTGCATTTTTAAGAAATGTACCTTTTGTCTTGCTAGTTTCTATATTCTAGCTGCATGCCTCTTAGTTGTGAAAAAAGGTGCATTCCAAGACAATTGTGTAGTATCTGGTAGAGATAGTCTATATTTTTACCTGCATATCCTAGACATATTTTTCTGCACAGAATATATAGAGATTTATAAAGAAAGCGTCATGTGTTGTCAGTTATTTGGGGGTACATAGCGTATAGAATTGATTGTGTAGGGATAAAACAGCTCCTTACATTTCTGGATGCTTGAGTGTGAAAAAGTGAACACACTTGGAGAAGACGTTTTCTTGGTAGGTTTTGGTAAATTTTATTGGGTTTCAAATCACACTATACATTGCCTTAATACACATTTAATTCAAATTAGACTTAAGCCACTGTAGATTATTGTATCCATACAAAATATTATTGATGCGAGTTATTAAAGGAACATTACAGTGGAGTAGACCTGCAAAATTCTGTCAACAAAGTTTCATATTCATCTCCAAAAAATAATGTTCTGTTTTTTCTTCCCATAGAAATCTACCACATTGTCTCACAAAAGCAAATTCGCGACAGCCCCGGAGACGACGAGTCCCCGAGCACGAACGTGCAGACCATCACGGTCGCGCCCACCACGGACGCAGACACCAAGAAAAAGCTGGCCTGCTGTCAGCAGTAAAGGCTGCAGAACCAGACTTCTTAAACAGCATCGTAACTGTGCTGTCCTCTCCTTATCTTTTACCTGTAGGACAAGTTCAGCCAGTCCTTGTGCAACTTCCCATGTTCAACACTTGTATTTATACACCAGGCTAACCAGTCAGCTTCAAGAATCAGTGATAATCACCTGGTTAATATGTAATAAAGTACCACTTGGTCTTGAGTGAAGAAGTAGTTAGGTCTTTTTTTTCGGGGTTTTCAGCTATATCTTGAAACATTAACACTTCCCAGAGTTATCATCAACTTATATGTTGGAAAGAGAATTCTTGTAAAAAAACTCTGGTATTAAGAATTCACAAGTTCATCCAAATTGACGAGGTCCGAAATACGGGACCGTTTTCAGTTTTCTTGCATAACTGTACATAGCACTCTGCACTTCAAATATGTCACTGTTTTTAACCAAAAAGAACATGAACCCAAGACTGTTGATCAATGGAATTTTGCACATAGACTCTCTCTAGAGAAATACCTTGCCATTCGCTTGTAGTCTGCAACCTTAAGAGAAGCATGTAGTCTAAGCCCTTACGAAACAAATGTACAAAAAAAAAAATAGGACCACGCCTAGCCAAGTGTCTTTGGCAATGCATGTTTCAGTGTATGTACGGAGGTAGAAATGGGTTACGTTGAGAAGTGCAATATGTATTTGCGAGGATACCATTCAGAAAAGTTGTAAGGCATAAATGGAATCATTTACAGTGGAAAACTTCAGCTGACAAGTCTGTGGTCCAGGTTTAAATTGTTTTACGGGCAAGGTATACAGGTTCAAAGCGGACTTTGTTGAAAGAAATAGGCTGAAAAAAGGCGTGGTCTGGCAATATCCAAATGTCTAATAACGTTCTGATGTTTAGAGAAATACTTAGAACTAAGCTTTGCTGTTTCACATCTCGTAGCATTTTTACACATACTTATATGTCTACTACTAAGCAAGATATTTGTTCAGTTAGAATTTATGGATAATTTCTCAATTTGTTAAGTGAAACTTAGTTCTATAGGTAGGCTAAGAAATTTAATCCTGTCTGCATAAATTATTGTCAAATTCTCTTTTTTCCCTGTTTTTGTAAAAAAAAAAATCAGATTTTGTTTCTGGCTGTATACTATCCAAGCCAAGACTTGTACAAATCCATATGTATTGTAATGACATTTTTCCAAATCCTTCACTGTGATGCACTAATATACTGATGTACGGTATTATTCACTTGTCTGTGATTTCGTGAGTGTCTGGCTTTGTCGTTTGGAATGCTGCCCCCTACTGATATAATGTCTAACTGCAGAAGTTTATATGGGGGACAAAATCCAGTGGCAGCACATACAATGTACACTATCAGTCATGAATTCTAGCATTACTCGAGATAGTTGAAATTCTGCAGTTCAAAGAAATCCAATGAAATTTGCATGGCTGAAATACGTCACTGTAAATTCTGAGATTAATGACTTTATTGCTAGATTATATGGGATTGACCTTGTGGGTATAATATGTTATTATTTATAGTTCAACTTATGATGATATGTGAGGGAGTAATGACTTTGGATGGATGAATCCGAATGAATTCCCTCTAAGAACGGAGGGGGGTGAGCATTCCAAATGAGAAAGAAAGTCTGTGTATTATAACTATTTACTCACATATGCTGTGTTCTATTTAGACAGAAGTCAACAGTGAAAACCTTGTGCAACAAGCAAACTCACCCCAAAAGCAGGAAATGTCTAGGAAAGTTTTCAGATCAGCTGTTCAGTTGTTGGCCTGCAGTTTTTAGCTATTTCACAAGAGGGCGCTGTTGAGCCAATACAGTCTGAACAGAACACAGTATTGAAAACAAGTCCTGGCTTGATGTGTCTGTGCCTCCCTGCCTGTACACCTCATCATCAATAACATAATAAAGATAAGACATGAATTACACTCAATGTACTCAATAAATGTAACATCGTGAGAACAACCTTGTGCATGTGATTATTGACTGTCTTTGGGGGAGGCTGAGGGAGTTAGAGGTGGTATCTGCCTTGGGATTATGTGTACATTTACCACCCAACATCTGCTTGGAGATAACTTACATTACACTGACAAACACATCAGCCCTGCAGCAGTGCAGATTTGAAGCCCTGGAAGAAAGAAAAACTCACCTCAGCTGTCGGTTTGCGGCCAGTATGCAGAAAGAACTGCAGACCTGTTAATGCAAAACTCACAAACACTGACTTTGCCTACCGTCCGCGCTTCCGCAACAGTCTAGAACCATCCATATGCTAAGACTACTCAACAAAAATGATGACACTGCTTACAAGCTGTATATCACTTTTTATTTATGTTGAACCAAATGTCCACTGAAACAGCAATACTCCCCAAATCATTAGTTTTAAAGTGTCATCACTTGTTAGTAATTGATTATGTATGTCAAAATAAGCAGAGATTATAAATATTATTTATGTGCATCAAGACACAATTCAGCCCCTGGCTGCCAGAACCTTTATATACACTCGCTACCCTTATTTTTTAGGGTAGTGAGTGAAAGGAGCCCCGGTAGAAATCGGATGGTATCCAGGCTAAATTTGCAGAGGCTATAACATCTATTATCATATAGCCAGGCGCCGCGGACCAATCAGAAGGCCCCGTTCCACGTTGGTTATGACGCCGTAATACTTAGATTCCCGCCAGCCCGGCGTGTATTGCCCATCTGATTGGTCAGAATGAATCGACACCGGCACCTGTGTCGATTTATTCTAACCAATCAGAAGGATCGATACACAAAGGATATGAAGGCATTGGCCAATCAAAAGGAGCGAAACATATTCCAGAGCAGAGGGAATAAGTACAGACTGCAAGAAGAGGGGAATAGCTCCTTCGGTTAACATTGATAATGTTTTGTTGTTCTAAAGAGCCAAAGACTACAATGTTTTGAATATTTTCTGTGGAAATTTTGGTTTCAAAATGCAATCTGTAATCTCCTTTTAAATGTATGTACCAAAGAACAAATTCGACGAAGGAATTCACACGTATGGTACCAAGGGATCTATGCGTCATACAGGAGTTTGTAAGTTTGGGTAGGCTATATGATAATAACGTTAATAACCCGCCTGTTCCTCGGTGTACATGGTGTCATAACGCCTGGTCCTTTGCTATAACCACCTCATAAAACCACCTCGTTCGCTTCGCTCACTCGGTGGTTTTATTCGGTAGTTATAGCAAAGGACCAGACGTTATGACACCATATACACCTCGGGGCGGGTCATTAACCCTTAAATGATATATATCTATAATACATGTATGATTTGCATGTTATAATTTATGATAAAATACAATTTCTAAGGATGTGCAAGTGATACTACAAGGTGAAAAGATTGAAGATTTCGTCTGCACTAATTTTAAAGTACATAAATACTGCATTGTGCAGTCTCAATTTCATGTGGATGCCACTGGTCATATGGAATACACATAGAAATACTATGGATATTGTCACACGTCAAGGAATGGTATATGCTGATTGGTCAATGTAGCATTAATTGACCAATCAGTGTGCAGCTAGTATGACACCTTTGTCAATCTGCAGCATTTATTTGGTTGACTGCTAGGGGTCGCTTTTACATGTAAATAATCTATGTGGAATACCGAACATGCAGAAATGTTGGCGGTGGATTAATGTTCGCGGTTTTCGCGGCGGTCGCTTCACCGCGAATTTAAAACCACCGCAAACATTTTTCCATAACAGTAAGAGACTACAGTGCATGGTGCTACCACGAAATTAAATCCACCGCGAAAAGTCCATTTTCCCTCTACCGCGAAATTAAATCCCCGTGAACTTAAATGCATTTACAGTAATATTTTGCAACATTACTCTTACCAGCGTCATATAACTAGGTAAAATGTTGATCCCAGCCTAGGTGACTGTATTGTTAACTCCTTCTTTGTTGCATTTGATTAATTCTATTTAACCATACAATAATACAGTTTCCTAATGATTGATGAATAAGACCTTTAAATATTCGGTGCATAGCGTTACACATGCGCTGATCATGTCTTTAAAAGCTAAAAAACTATAAGGGTACTTGTTAATACATAACTGTACCCAAACTTGACCTGTACATTTTGTAATTGTCTTAAAATGCATCATTAGCTAATTGGTTTCTAAAGATTATGATTTTGAATACAGTATTATAATATTAAATGATTTTCATTACACAAATCTTTTTTTTTCATCCCCATAATTCATGACAAAATAAATTTTTGCATTATTGACTTCCTCAATAATGCTCTCCGTAATGCCCAGGCGGTCTTCTTATAAAGCATTTTGGGCACACACACACACACACAGAGTCCCTTTTCTCCATTCACAACATAAGATACCACACAAAATCAAGTGTTTTCTGGAAAATACTGAGTAGCGTTTATTTTGTTTCCACAATACTGAGGAGTGCACATGGGGAAATACTTGACATACTTTACACAACAGTTCAAGTTAGATTCTGTTCAGTGTACGCATTTGATCTTTCTGCATATATTCAGAAAGTGTAGTGTACCATAAAAATTCTCATGTCACGTTATGTAGAAAGAAAACAAATGGGCAAAGTACAGAATATACTTTTAACAAATTTTACACAACAGTAGTAAACAAATGCCTCCTCATAATAGGTTTAGTACATTACAGTAATGTTACATGTGTTATATATACTAGATATATTTGATATACATGGAACACTTCTTTTTAAGTTTACATCATACAAGTAACATACTACAAGGACACTTTCAGTGTTTTTCACTTTCCAGAAAAATGAATTTCAAAGTGAACAGGACTTTGATACTTATTTACAAGAATTCTTCCACAAGAAAAGTTCTTCTAAGGTTTCTTAACTTTTTTCAAGGCATCACTGCAAGATTTTAAGTTGCCATGGAAAACTGACCATAAGAATCGTACAACATTGCTCAACTTCTGTAAGAAACTATAAGATGTTGTGTAGAACCATACCTTGAAGTCTTAGGAATAAAAATTGTTCACAGAACTGTGTCAATGATGGGCACTGATTGCACACTATCTTACACATCTTTATCAGTTATCAAAACATCATTTAGCCAGTCTTTCTCAATATACAAAATAAATATTATGATTTATATACAAACACACTCAAGTTTGATGTTACTGTGTCCAGTATGGCACTAGTCTCAGACAAAGATTTCTCTTGCAAAATATCGGAAATTTCAGTCGAAAATTCGAGAAAACAGTCAGAAAATGTCTAAAATTTGTACAATATGAACCTCCAGATGCAATTATTGAATAATTGTTACAATTTATGACTTATGAAACTATACATCAATTTACAAAATCATTACTTCTAGTTTCAAAGTGGTAATATAGCCTTTATCATACACTGGATGTCATATTAAATCTACAAGTTTGTTGAGATTAAAATGATACACTTAAAGGCAACAATATGTCATTGATATAAATCTTACAAGAACATGTAAAAGTTCTTGACTGTGTATAGTGTATTTTGTTGCTGTTCATATTGTTATAGTTTTGCTTGCTGTGTGTTTATCAATTTCTACACCCCCTAAAGCATGATTGCAAAGTTTGACACTTCTTATGTTTGCTACAGTTCACTTATCTCTGTACATGTGCAGCTTAAATATACAGCATACTATCCAGAGGTTGAGCACATAGCCATTGGCAACTTACATCAGAAAACTTAAAATTGTTACTTTTTCCAGGCAACACTTTAGATACAATATTTATAGTGCAATACTTAACTTTGGATGCTAATGCTAAATACTGTTGATGTTCCGGTTTCTCAAACTTTCCCACAAATGATGTACTGGTCTATGACAGGCTAGAATTCTAGATTGACTGTAGTTCCTGGTTACCCAGTCTTTTGAACACCATCTCCAAGTGTCTGGTAAGACATATACTTCATGTGCAACAGAATTGCCAACATCAGAGTGACTGTGGCTGGACTGTATCAACAAGCTTGTTTTTTTTTTAAGAATATTCGTTCAGTAAACCAGTAGAGCAGTGACACTATGGAAGATATCTAAATTGTTGCAACAAGACCAGTCTGTCACATTCTAACATGGAATGAAAATGCCATGATTTAGACAAAAACTGTTCACTCCCATACATACAAAAAATGTTATAACTGTTCAAGAAAATAATTTGCCATTCTTTAAGATCAGTGACATGATATCAATGACAATATAGCACAGGACTCTAGTCTTCTACACCTGGCATTATTGCTACATACTGTAATTTGTTTTGTTTTTCATGAAAAGAATTGCAGTTACCATAATTACACCCGATATTATAAGTGTACACTTTTCGTTGTTTCCTGTGCCATTAGTTTTCACAATACATTTGACAGAGCAAGAAAGATGTCCAGTACATGTATTATTGTGCGCCCCGAAATCTAAACTTTCTGGTCGTGCCTTATACAAGCAAAATGTACCTAGCACATCATAAACTTTTCAGTTTGATTCAGAAGAAGAGAGCAAAAATGGCCGACTTTAAAACTGTTCAAGGAAGACTGGGACAATTTTTACAAATCATGACGAGTATATTTCAATAAGCAACAATATGTTCTGTGCGAGTAGCACAGTAATCTCTGTCATCACCACAATACTGCAGCTGCAACCCTAACAAGTGGTGGATATTCTATCAGGTAGGGGGATGTTGTAGCACGGCGCTCTCTGTGGTATTGTGTCGTAGATGTGCGCGTCGATGTTGTCGGCTGAACCGAAGGTGTCGTTCTCGTAGGGGTTATCCAGGAGGATGGGAGACTCCGGACTGCTGTAGCTCTCATCGTCCGAGTCACTGTGGGTGCTCAGGGGGAGGAAGACTCCTGGAAAAACACAAAATCATTTAAAAAAATATACTATTAGGTCTGAGATTTTGTCTAAATCTATAAGGTGCAGGATTGATATAAAAACTGAGAAATCCATCCCAACAAAGTTGCAGTCAAATCTGCCCAAGACCACTCAGGGGGCTGATGAAATATGATTTATGTAGACAGGTGGTTGATATAGGATTCTTAATGCTTGGATAAGTGGGGAAAATTATTAAAGATCACCAAAAAGTAAGCACAATGGCAGGTTGGTTTGTATGCAAAGGTGGTTGTTTGCACAAGTTTGATTGTAGTTATACTTATAGTGAGGACATTAAATGTCATAATATCCTTTCTTGACTTTGCTTATACTTATAGGAAACATGTACAATGCAGTGCATGATTGTATGCTTTTTCTTTTTTTTTTAACTACAAGGCTTCCCAGTAAATGTATGAGTAAGTGATACATGTTGAGCTCATTTAAGACAAAGATGTGCTTATGTATCGTGAAAGTGAATGTGTTACAGAAGATGACAGAAAAGTTTCATAGAAAAAGTGAGAAACAGAAGTGAAGACAGTCAGCAAACCTTAGTGTGCTTGTTTCTTCGTGGGTGGCGAGTTTTACCACGTTTAGAATTACCAGGAACTACACACATGTAGAACACATCAACACAGAAGAACAGAAAAATAGGGATGGGACCAAAACAAAAATACACTTTACATGTCCGCAATGACAGGATTCACAAAATGGTTTTTGAAAACAAAACTTCTTTTACAAAGAAAAAAGAGATTAATCTAAAGTACAAAGTAGAATGATGGAAGAGAAGTGATTTTTACCTTTCCCTTTATTTGTAAGTTTGGTCCTCATGTCTTCATATCGAGGATCACTCCCACCACAGGCTCCTGTAAAGGACATTCAAAATGCTGTATAGCAAACTGGAATAGCTGCAGTGCACATAAAAATTGCTAGAAGGAACTGTTTTAAATCTAAATTTACAGCTGAATACATTTACCTTCAAGTTGTAAGAATCGAAAATGCCGAATCAATTCAAAACATTTTAAAAAAATTATCTTGATGTTACTTTTATTTTTAAAATGTAAATTTGGCTGAAAAACAGATGCACACCTATGCACTTTTTTAACCATGATAGAAACAAAAAGTCAAATTGAACTTTTGTATACAAGTACACTAACTTTTTGGCTTGCATACTTTGCTGTAAAGTTGTAAATTTGGCTTGAAACATTGCGTGAAGACCCAACTCATAAATTTCAAGCAAAATTATGCATGTTGTACTACTCCCATTCAGTAGTGCTTCTGAGTGTACCTAGTTCATTAGGATCCCTGTTTAACTTGTAGTCATCAGCCTCTGCGTACACGTGTTCGTCTGATGTTTAACATCACATGACAGTTGTACCCTACTCCTATTGATTAGTGTTTCTGTACATACCTAGTTCGTTAGGATCCCTGTTTAACTTGTAGTCATCAGCCTCTGCGTACACGTGTTCGTCTGATGTTTAACATCACATGACAGTTGTACCCTACTCCTATTGATTAGTGTTTCTGTACATACCTAGTTCGTTAGGATCCCTGTTTAACTTGTAGTCATCAGCCTCTGCGTACACGTGTTCGTCTGCCCCGCCCACCGCGCCCAGTTTCTCCATCTCCAGGTTCTTGAAGGAAGTGAAGAGCACGTTGTTGGTCATGTTGGGCGGGGTGGGGACGGGACGGCCTCCGCTCGCAGGCTGGTTCCTGTACAGCGGGTTGGGCAGGTCTGTGGACGATTTCGTGTCCGTGACAGAGGCAGCAACGATGTCATCTGATGGCAGAAAGAGACGAAAATTATCAATCAAGTTTACAGTACAATTTGTTTGGGACAAATCTGTAGACTTTGTTTGCAGAAATTTAGACAAACTACTTGATGACAAAGAATTGTAATGATTCAGGCTTTGGTTGCAAAATTGTAGTAAAACATTTGATTAGATGTGTGCCCAGTGATCATTCATAATTTCTCTATTTCATAATGAAGGTACTTAGATTCAATTTCAATAACATTTAGAACTGAATGTACATCTATTTTGTTGATTTATTCCACCAAATTAGAATAATGACTGCCAACAACATGTAATTTCACCATGAAAGTTCATCTGAGTAAAATATGCTTATATGCTTTAACCCTCACCATCCAAGTCACCGTGGTTACATTTGGGAACTACACACTGACACTTACATGTATACGAGGATGATATGAAGGATTCAGGATGGCAAGTCCAGGGAACAGAAAGAGCAAAACACAAGAAGAAAAAAGACAACTGTTGTTATGAAGTTGTTAGTACATCTAAAAGCATGATGTATCTATTCTACTAATGTGTTAACTCATTATTGAACATTCAATAAGTCATGAGACATTCAATTCATTTTGCAAAAAAAAAATGCAGCTTGAATTTCACTTTTAAGAAACCTTCCTATTTTTCATTATCTGGCTCTGATTTTTTGGTGGTGGCGGTCTCAAAATTTCCGGTTCTAAACGTGATTTTACTCATTTAGGACATACTTTTTTTTTCATCAACAAGTTAGTAGATATTTTCCTAAAATGTTTTCAGAATACATTTACAATGTTTTCTCTGGAGCATATCAACTTTCATGAAATGTGAAGGATCATGCACTTCTGTACAAAAATGGATTATGTTCTTACATACATTGTACATGCTTAAAATGGTTATTAAGCACTCCAAAAATGTTGTATATTATGATGAACAATTATCATTAATGATGAAATCTTTCCTCACCTGCATTAGTGTAGTCATTTGGCCTGGTGGTAGCTTGGTATCTACAAGGGAAGGAATAACAAGAAAAATTTGTTACTCCTCTAATTGAATAATACAGTAGAAATAGACATCACCCCCTGCCCCTTTCCACAGAAAGCTGTGTAAAAGATTTCAATCCAACATAATAAACATTGATAGTGTAAGAATACTCACACGACAGACGGGAGCCCGTTGAGCCTCTTCTGTTTCTCCTCGCGGAGCCTGCGCCTGTACCACACCACCACCATGATGAGCAGCACCAGCAGGATCACCATGATCACCACACCGATGATCAGGGCGATGTGCTTCCCTGCTGGGTCCAGACTCTCCACCTTATCTCCTGTTCTCCCGGATATTACTGAGGCTGGGGAGAAATGGGACAGATGTCAGTCATATCTTTCACTCCTAATGTGGTGTCAAATGGCCAAATAGCTATGCTAGCCAGGTCATGGGTTCAATTCCTGGCATTCCTGGCTCCAATATTGTCTCCTTGGAGAAGGCACTTAACAAGACTTTCTTCACTCCACCCAGGTGCAAATGAGTACCTGACTCCTGTTGTAATTGGGAATATTATATTATATTATTGATAACAACCCACTGCCCCAATGACCTTAACAAGGCTACTTGACTTTTTTAACATTTACCTTTACTCCTAGTTATAAAACAGTACAAGAGAAGTGGTCATCTATTGAGACAAAATGCACAGCTTCTTGTAAAGTATAATACCTGGTACATTCTGACCAGAAAAATTAGTGTGTGGACTCTAACTCTCAAGGATATCAAATTAGTACTGATCAATCTGTAAAGTTTTTAATATTTTCCGAGTGTGTAAATCTGAGCAATTGTACTTACGATAACAAGCTCCAGTCACCCTGTCACACGTGGTACCATTGTCACAGTGGAGGCACTGTTGTTTACAGTATAGCCCATAGTAGCCTGGGGAACACTCTGTAACACAGGGACATAGCTCTGTTACAATGTGGAAAGACACAATTTCAAAATCTATACAACTTGATGCTTTTAGAGAACAACCTTTCAGTAACTGTCTCTCACCTCCCTTACAGCATTGATGACTGGCTCTAAGTAGTTTTTTTTTCGTCTATTTATCAGGACATCTTCTCTTATTTATCTCCTTTTACTTTCTTTTCTTTATATCCCTTTCTTTTTCAATTCAACACCATATAGTTAGGGACCGTACGGCATTTAGCGAGGGGGGAGGGCCGGTCGCCAGGGGGGGGAGGGCCAAGCAAAAAAATATTTTGCAAGGGGGAGGGCCTAGCAAAAAAATTTTGACTTGGGGGGAGGGCCAAGCAAAAAAAAAATAGCTTGGTCTGCCAGCAAAATATGTCCCTTAAAATCCAAGAAACGGCGTTTCAGAGGGTCAAGATTTCAAAATTTTTCTGGACCTCCGCAAGGGATCGCCCAAGGTTGGCGCTCGGGACACAGTGAAAATGCGAAAGGGAGGGGGCCGGGCTTATGCATGACGCCCTCGAAAACCTTTTTCACTTACAGAAATGTTATTAAACTCTAGATTAGTCTGCCAGCAAAATTTACTCCTGTCTTAGCTTATTGCTCTCAAAATGTAAGAAATGGCGTTTCAGAGCTCGAGGGTAAATATTTGCAAATTTCCCAGGATCCCTTTTGACGTGACCGGCCTCGCGCCTTTGGTGACCGACATCGTGATAATGTGTTTGGGGGGATTTAATTTTGTATTTCTAAATTAAAATGCCATTAAAGTTAGCTTTGTTTGTCAGCAAAATATTTCCCTCAAACTGAAGGAAATAGCTTTTAAGAGGGTCAAGATTTCAAAATTTTCCCGGACCTACCTTGCGATTCTTCGTGCCTTTGGCGCCCGGACATGGTGTTCGGAACGTTGTTCTCAAAAACGTGAAACCCTCGGGGGGTTTTTTTTCATAGAAATGTCATCTAACCAGCAAATTTTCCCATAACAAAAACTTAAAACAATGCAGGAAATCGCGGCAAAAAAGCGTGGCATTTCTAAAACTAGTAAAAGATCTCCTGCAAGTCTGCGTTCTCACGCCCGCCGGCGGCTAGAGAGAGGCGACAGGTCTATCCCGCCGTGGGAAAATCAGCGTCACGCGTCGGCGCCCCCCTCCCCACTACAGTTTTGGTTAGTCGAATCGTGCTGTCGTTTTGGTTTTCATTTTTCCCCCCGATTTACCGTAAGTTATTACCACCACAGAACCAAGAAAAAGTCCAAAATATATGTAAATTAAAAATAGTTTCCGTCAAGCCGCTCAGGCCCGCGAGCTTGCAATACGTAAATTTAGGGAGCGGGGCGCGCGCCGCTTCGTGGCGCAAATCTACTAGAAATTCAGATGCAAATGCTTTTTAGGTGTTGTTTTAATATCAAAACAATGAAATAGCTTCTATAAAGCAAATATTTATGCCTCTATGAAGCAGATATTTATCCCTCTATTAAGCAGATATTTTGAGCCATTCTGTTTTCCTTTTTTTACTAGGGGTGAGAGGATTCTGCTTCTCAATGAAAATCATCAAAAAGTATGACGCAAAGCACATTTCCAAATGGGAGCGCAGTGTTTTATTGGCGTCTTGAATATTTTTTTCAAAGTTGTTAGGAGGGGGAGGGCCAAGCAAAAAAATTTTGACTTGGGGGGAGGGCCTAGCAAAAATTTTTTTACCTAGGGGGAGGGCCTAGCAAAAAAATTTTGACCCGACCCTCTGGCGACCGGCCCTCCCCCCTCACTAAACGCCGTACGGTCCCTTAATTGCCCACCTTGATCACAGAACCTGCCCATGTACCCAGCCTTGCAGTAACAGTCTCCATTGACAGGGTCACAGCTGGCATCGTTCTCACACAAACACAGCTCCTTACAGTCTTTACCATAGTGACCATGGGTACAGCCTGCAAAAACAAAAGTATATTTTATATTAAGAAAAAAAAACACAAAAGGTTAATACAATATAAAGAAGAAAGAAAGCAGTTAGCAAATAGAAAAAATATATATATGCACTGATAAGAATAACTGTTAAGTTGAAATAAAATGACAACCTAGAATAAAATACATGACTAAACAAAAACATAAATGACTTGGTAAATGTATGAAAATACAACAAAGTATTGACTCATGATCATTACGTACACATTTTTAAAAAATATAATAAAATTCATCAAATCCCAATAACTTAGGGACTGCTACTTATAAAGTTTGCATATACTTTACATAAGAATAAAAATAAACAACACACAAATGCAAATCAAAGCTTACTTTCTGAACATGTGGGCCCTCTCCAGCCCCTAGAACAGTTGCAGACCCCCGATACAGGGTCACACTGCGCCCTGTTAGCACAGTCACACGGGTACCGGCACCCATCCCCAAACATGCCTTGGGGGCACACTGTGCACAGCAGAGTAACACATTCATTAACTCAGGGGAAATTTAACAACATAAACATAAAAAAACAGCACAAAATAAAAGTCTTAGGCTTTCAATCATTATGGTTTAATTCTTCAAGAACCCAAAAGATTTAGCACACTACTAAGTGCGGATAATGACACAAAGAACTCAAACATTACTCAAGCAAAATTAATAAAAGGTAGAAAGTAAATGTCATATACCACATAAAACACTACAATAGCTCTGTAATCAAATGTCATATATTCCACATGACAAAACACAGACTGTCTTTTTTATGTAAGCTTCTTGACTGTCACATTGTATTATCTTTCAAACCCAATGAAAACATTTTAGACTGCACAATGCAACTAATATCTTATTTCAACAGTATAGCATCTTTCAAAAGCATCAAATTCTAACAACAAAAGTTTTACTCCAAGTGGAAATAAAGAACCAACACTTACCATCTTCACAGTCTTCTCCTTTGAAACCCCTTGGACATCTGTTTAAAAAGATCAATCATATTCTTAATTCATACTATAGTTAATATTTTCAGCTTCTGACCATACTGTAAATTGTACAAAGCAGCTGTAAAATGAGTAAACATATACGCTTTTGGTTACAAAAAAAATTGAAAATGGATATTAATGTCGTACATGTAAGTGCCAAAGTCAATTTCAAGGTTAGAGTTCATGTTGAAGGCAACCTTTTTGCCGGTGCGTAATTGCGTAATTGAGTCAGTGTGGCCGAGTGGTCTAAGGCATGGTACTTAATATAGAAGATTGCTTCTGCAGCGTGGATCGTGGATTCGAGCACAACTTGCTACAATTTTTTTTCTTTGTTAGACAAATCTCATTTTATGTTTTTTTTTTAATAGAAGACAGACCAATTCAGTAATTCGATGTTTAAAAACTCTTTTTTTCGTGTGATTTTATTTACCAGAAGAACTTTTTCAGAAGCTTTCTTGTTTACTAACTTTTTTTTTCATTTGCCACACTCAGAGTAGTTTTGGGTTTCCCAGAGGATGTCATCCAAATTAATAATCAAATAAACATGGGTTAAGCACACAGTGTGTATTTATCTACAATCTAGAATTATAGCTATAATGAACTACATATTGTAGTAGTATCACTATCCTGTATTTGAATTAAAAGAATAACCCCATCACCCACCTGCAGCTGCCATCAAAAGGTGAACAGGTGCCTCCATTCCGACAGGTGCACCTGTGACTACAGTTCAGCCCATAGTACCCGACCTGACACTCATGTTGGCACCTGGGAAAGAAAGTACAGAGTCTCTAGGTGTTGAAACAAGAACTTCAGGTCTTTGAAAGCAACAGAAATCAAAATTAGCCATTTCAGTACTCATATTGGTAACTGAAAGGAGAAAGCAATGAATAAAAAACATCAACTTTTCCTTCATCTTTTTAACCTTTTAGTTTATCATCTTGTAACTGTATCTATATAGCCAGTATAACCTGGCTTTAGTATGTGTATCAACAGCTTGGCAGGCACACGATGCGGCAGCAGCAGGTTACATTACACTGAAAGACCTGTCACACCTAACATCTAAAGTTATCCGGTAAGGATGCCCCTACTGTCCTTGATAGCAATAAATTCCACTCTACAATACATTGTAGTTCTAAGGAAAAACAGTTTTTTCACCACGTCTTACCTTTTCCCCCTGTACCCAGGCAGACACTGGCAGACCCCAGTACGAGGGTTACAGGGACTACTCTCACAGCTGCACTGTTTCAGGCAGTTGGGACCATAGTAGCCTACGTTGCACTCCTTCTCACATCTGGGGAAATACAACAAAAAAATTGATAAAAATGATACTGAGTCCATAATTTCACAAAATATGTGCTGTGATAAATTGAGTGGTGACTTTTGGTTGCTGAACAAGCTGAGAAGTTACAGAATAGCAGGATTTATGTGTTGGAAGTAACCAATGATAAAATTCATCGATTGCAACTTTACTCTAGTCACTAGTTTATGCAATTTCTCACTCAATCTCATTCATTCTCTTACACATTCACTTACTTATATCTTTACGACTATAATATTGTCCTGTGTACAGTACCTCAGTGTGAAATGTTGCAATATCATATCTCCCTTAAATGACAAATAATATTACGCATTAAGATAGTAGGAAAAATTCTGTTATTTAGTTACCTTTCTCCTGAGTATCCCGGTGGACAGCTGCACTGTCCTGTGGTAACGTTACACACAGCTCCGTTGTGACAGTTACACGTACCAGAACAGTTGATGCCGTATGTACCCTCGGGACACGGCTCACCACAAACCTCATTCTGTGGGAACATACAACATCAAGATTCATATTTTTCAAATCACTTTGCACGCACATTTAAGATTCTTACTGTTGATTCTGTTACCAGTTCAAATTTTGTATAAAAAGGCTAGCCCTTTAACTGTACTATTGAGTTGAAAAAAATAAAACAATAAAAACATCCATATGGCTAACCTTTTCTTCATATCTTTCAGTTTTGAAGCTTAACAAACATTTGATGTAGTCAAATAACAGTGGAAAGGAAAGATCCTCAAATGTACTTACAGTAAAGCCAGGCCGACATTCGCACAGCCCGTGGATATGGTGGCAGGTAGCGCCATTTTGACACCGACACTCCTGAGCACACTGGTCTCCATGGAAACCAGGACTGCAACGTTGTTCACAGCTAAAAATGACAAGCAATTTGAATATAAAAGGGCCATTATATAGTAACTACAGTGGAACACTATACTGCTATAAATTAAATTTTACAACATAAAAGCTATATTATCTTTTTTCTATTCACAGACGTATGAAAACATGCATGTACAATCTAGCTAGCCCCACTTTGTCTTCATTCATGTAATATGAAGGGACAAAAAAGCTGTATGTAGAATGACACAAAAACAATACTGAGCATTTGTTTTTGTTTTACCATTCCATAGAAACTGCCTTGACACAAGACTAAGATCATAATGTTTTATTTATTTATTAAGGTATCAGTGTTTACTATTAAAGACAGTACTTACTATGGACCGATGAAGCCAGGACTGCAGGTACAGGCCCCAGTGACAGGATCACACGATGCACCATTCTGACACTGGCACGTCTGGCGACAGCTTTCCCCATAAGTGCCCGCTGGACAGAAGAACTCGCAATGGTCCCCATAATGTCTGCAGAGGAGAACAGTGGTTAAACGTTAGTTAGAATCCTTCAAACACCTTTTGGTGTATAGGGCAATGCCAATCTCCATTTCCACGCCCCTTGGGCTACACAATTGCAATAGTATTACAGTAGGGAGTGACTATTTACTGGTAAGTATACTGGTACACATTTTACAAATATAAAGTAGTTATAAAGTTTTAGTTGCAGCTACAAGACAAGCTACTTTTTTCTTTACACAAGGCTAGACTTGCCAACTGAAGGTCAGCAACTACCAATAGTAATAACACAACAATATCGCTGTAAAACAGTACATACCCAGGCAGACAGGCACAGGACCCATCCACAGGGTTACAGGTGGCATTATTAAAGCACAGGCACTGTTGTAGACAGTGGGGACCGTAGTGAGAGTTGTCACAGGCTGGGTAGACATAAAAGTACAGGTTAAAATGTTGTCAAAGTCTTTCATTTCACAAAGTAAACAAAACTAGCGTACAATCCTAACACAACCTGTATCATTATCAGCAGAAGTTGAGCACATTGCTAACTCAGGTGGAAGCAATTGCCCCAGCCATGCCACTAAACCCTTCTATCTAGGCCGCCACCCAAGGACACTCGATAAGACACTTTCCACCTTTCTTAAATACCTCTACATACTGAGAAGTCATTATTTTTAAAACTGTGTGTTCCTGAGCCACCTACATCAGCACATCACAACAATTATTCCATGTTTGGCGCAGTTTTAAGCAGCTGAGTTTGCCGTTGATTGTTAACTCCTGTGTCTATATCCCTGTACAGAAGACTACGGATCACTCGGACAAGAAAGGTGCGAAGGGTCACCCTACGGTAGGGGCTAGGATTTAGTTCAGCAAATTAGAGACAGATACTGCCAATAGATATCAACTGTGCCTTCAGATTCAGTGGAGTAAACTTTAAGTTTGCTGGGATGCAATTTTGCAGTAAGGTAAAAATAGTCAGAAGTGTTTGTGATGGTTTTGAGTTTGTGATAACATTATAGTTGCATACTGCCACAGTTACTGCAGTGGAAACACAGGCACCATTACGGATAACCAGTTGAAAACCACCCATTACTAGCGACTTGACACGATCGTTACAAGGGGACAAAACAGTTGTTTTCAACACATCATAATACAATGTGTAGTATGTAGATGAAGTGCTTTAACCAGGGGGTAGACCAGCAAAATACAGAGCAAAAATTTTCACTATGATTTGGAGTTCACAGTGGAGAGGTCTCCACGAAAAGCACAAGTATAACACCATGGCAAATTTAAAAGCATTTACAGTAGCTGTGAGACCTGTGTGAATGACAAAGATGCCCAAAGGTGACATCCAAATGTCAAATCCTGCAGGTGTCTCTCAACATAATCCCGAGTGACCTCATTTATCCCAGCTGGATTACGAACTTGAAAGCACGGGTGAACCATTGACGCCAACAGGGTTTTCCAGTCTAAGCATGCTTTTTTGAAGGTGGCTTAGGGCGCAAAGATTGGGAAAGTGGTGCAGCACTTAGAGTCTTTCATTAAACAAAACAACAAATCAAAAACATGCTTTCATCGGTATCTCATAACAAGTTAAAAATGCTTGTCAAATTTTTTAAATACCACAACGTCTTACAGCATTCTACAATTTAAAATCTTCAACTTTTCAAGTAAAGTCCACTGTCCAATCTTTCTGAAACTTTGTTCATTTCGGGTACTTGTAAGTTTAATGTAATAATTTGCTAACCAAGCAATCTGTTCCAATGCTATAGAAAGTTTCTGTAGTGTATTATATTGTTTCTGTAGAGTATTATTACCAGGTATAGTCAAAGAATTGACAAGCTACTGCATGTCATGGCTTTGATCTGTCTTTTTCAATGACAATCTTTGGAAATTGCCAAGAAAACCCTATAATTTTCAACATCATTACTCAAATTTGTCTTAACTCCATTGAAGATTCACAGCGAGGTCTTGAAGAGGAAATCTTCTAAAGCTACGAAAACGTGGAATAACGTTGTCAATGGATAACACAACTAAGGGGCAAAAGTGCAGCCCATGGCCTGAAGGGATGTAGACAGTTTTTCTAATGGTAAACACACTGTTTCTTGTCTTTCTTGTCAAGTTTGAATTGCAAGTTTGATCTGTGGAGATTAACTAATCCTATAATCCCCTAACTGCCTCTGCAGATCAACACAAGGACAGATTGATGAGTAGAAGACCTTGGAGAATAGACATATAGTCGGGACAACAAAGGCTTACCTGTATAAAGTTTCTGTGTGTAGCAAGGAATTTTAATTTGTACTAATGACAGGATCATTCTGGTACTTAGAATTGGAGGTTTTCACAAGAGAGTGAGGTATGATGGCTAGCATGTAAATACAATGGTTGACCTTGAGAACAGCAAGTGAAATAGTTTGCATATCTTTGATATGGAATTTGGGGAAAATTATGACATCAAGGTCATCAAAATTTTGTTATTTTTTTTGGGTGATGCCTCAGGGGTGAAGCCTTTTTTGCTTGTTTTGAAGAGGTAAGTACTTACCACTGCTGCAAGTTGGCCCCCTCCACCCTGCCTCACAGGAACACTGGTTTGGTGACTGGCAGATTCCATGGACACACTGTGGCTGGCAAACCGCTGGTGGAAAGAAGATTGGAAAAATTGATTCTTAACTACTCTAAAAGTCATTATAGCTGTACATCTATATTTCCTGAGAATTGCTCACCAACAATAATGGATTTGACTATTGTTTCTGAAGGCATGTCATTAATGATAAGAGGTTAAAATATTAGGAGATAGTTATTAACATCTCATAGTCTGGCTCTCAGGCTCTTTACTCACCTTGACAGTAGTTTCCTACTTCCACATAGCCTGCACAGCACCTGTACACAGCCTGGACCTGAGACACCCATTTGGACTCATACTGCACTCTGTACACAGTCCTGGGAAAAAAGTACATACTCAGTAAAAATATGTTTGATTACTTTTTACCTGTCTTGTTAATTTGATTTATGGCAAACATGAAAAATTTATTAAGATTCTCTGGTAATATGCAAAAATCAGATGGTTTTGAATCTACTTTCAGATTAATATACAACTACAAAACAATTGACTCTTTATTCTTTTCTTTCACATCTTCTTCTTTGACTTTGGAAGACTTCACTTTAAAAAAGTTTAATATCCATTTTTCAATATTTTCTCTTTTTTGATTATGGCATACACTGATCATTCAGGTTTGATTTACAATATGATAATTTCTTTATTTATTTTTTGGAAACAGACAAAAAGTGGTGCACATGTGGATGTCATCCACACAATCAAGTTAGTACCGCCTTATATGGGTAGTGGTTGGTCCCTCAGAAGTGGAGTGACAAAGCAGAAACTCGCTAAATGCTTGAAATGCAGTGGCTACACTGGTATGTCACCTCGCATACTCCAGCCATTGTGGTCTACAATTCGGACAGAACCGTACCAAACACTCCCCTTTGTTCTCAACTCTAGCATCTCGGCTGGCAAATCATGTTCGAACTTTTACAGACAACAAACAAGACCCACAACACCAATGTTTCCTCCGGCATCTAACCTAATCACAGCTGAAAACATAAACATTGTGTTCTTTCTATTCTCCTTGTTCCTGACATAAAGCTGATATGTATTTCTACCTTCTATGATTTCATAACAATATTGTACCTACAGCAGCTGTGGTGCTATGGTGGGGTTCTCTTATGAGCAAGTGTACAAGTGCTTTTGTACGAGTGCTTTGTAGGAATGCATAACTGCATGGCTGTGTCTCCTGTCTGAAAACCACCATAAATAGGAGGCAATGGAAAACAATACCTACGCTGCCCCTAGCTGAACAATAACATCCGCTATAGGATGATGTCATCGTTACAGGCTTGAAGTAGGCAGTCGCAGATTGTTTGATCATTCAAAGTACTTTGTAAAAGGTCTTTCCTTACTAATAAGTAAAAGTTTAAGTTTGCTCAACAAAATAAAAACAGCTTGAACATGAATCTAAAATCTACACTTTTTCGATTTGTAAGACTTTTTTTCAACACAGAAAAGTGCGTCTTTACACTTTTAGCTTTTATCAAATATGAGAAAAACTTTATTTGTTTTGGCAAAACATTTGATGCAAATATAATGAAAAAAAATTCTCTGTGTTCTAAGTGTAAAGTCCAGTTAAGTTGGCCTGCAGGCTTACTAGAGACACCATGTTTTCAGGTGGCATGAGAGCTGGCTTTGTGCAGCACCGTTCAACCAGAAATGCCCGCACGGTCTTTGCTAACACACAATCGTCTGGAAAACCCTCGTCTGAACGCAACAAAATTACGCCGCCGTGTATACGCTAGGGATATAGGACAGGAAGCCTGGATTGTAAAGGTGCAGTCGGCTAGGGCTAAGCCTGGAGATCTAAGCTGCTTTTTATGGTAACACAGGAAATTGTCAAGTGGCCGTCTGTTTGATTTGGAGTTTTGTTCTGCTTTTCAATACATCTAAAGAGTAACAGTTCTATAGAGTTGCACAACTCTGTTATTAAAAAGGAGACCTGCCAATATATACAGATTAACTGCCAGAAAAATACAGTGTATCAACCTTCGGTTAAGTAATGACAGGTAGGGTACTAGAGACGGGGCATTGTTTGTTGAGTGGATAAATACTCTGTTGACCTCGTGCCATATTCATTATGGCACTCCAGCTTGAATAATCAACCTTTAGATACTAAGAAGGAAAGTCAACAAAGGCTCTGTATCTATATAGGTAAATTGTATCAATATTATATTTCACTTCTGTCGAATCAGGTACTAAAAGAAAGAAGTGAATCAAGCCTTTTAGTTGTTTTAACTAATGTATGTGCATTAACAATAAAGTTTGAAGGGTTTAAATTTGAAAACAAAATATACATTAGCCTACATGTTACAATTTCTGTCTTGATAAACAACCATTATAAGTTATTTTGTAACCATAACCATAATCATAACCAAAAATACCATTATCGTTCTTGCAATTGACTTCTTGGCTAACAAGACCATAGCTTGTCCAGGACAAAAGATATAAAAATCACATGTTCTACTGCAGTACTAAGGTCACATACCACAAGGCCCAAATTTTATCCTGACCTTTGTCTTGCCAATACCTACCCACACACCAAATATCATCACAATCCATCCAGAGGTTTTTGAGTTATTACTGACCACATATATGTGGACACACAGACAGACACACAGAGACACATACAGACAAACCCAAAACTCTTTTCAATATAGGAAACTTACCTTCTTCGTGTGCATCTGAAGAGGTTGATGATGTCTGTACAGGAGGTGTAGTAGACTTGTTCAAAGGGTTTTGTTGTAGAGACACGTCTGCTGACCAGCACCCTGATTATAATCAAGATGGGGAGGGGGGCACAAAATAGGTTCAACTTTCTGTTTCATAAAAAATCAACATATAAAATTTGTGGCCCATATTGTATCGGCAAATTTGCTCCCCAAAACATTGTAAGCCAATAATATCCACTGTCCAACGAAAAATTGCGGATAAGAAAGACGGTTTCTACTCACGTGTCATGGACCAAGCAGACGTTAGGGCTGCCAGGTGACAGCTCAGCTTCTATTCTTGTAAGGCAGAAGATCGCAACTGTCACCAACAGTAGTAGAGGCTTCATGCTGCTATCTGAAACAACAACAGATGAAGACTGAGTGTATGGCAAAATAAGATGAAGAAGCTGCTAGAAGACTGAAGTGTTTTCAACAGTCACAGGCAAGTTGAAAAACTTATTAATAAAAAAGGTAAAGCAGTTATCTTAAGTGGGGTGAATCATGATGATTTTTCAGTTACTTAGTAATTAGAAATTCCGCTTTGCCATAGCTAACATTTTAGCCAAGCAAACCGAGTTGCCTTTAATCTTCTTGGTAATTGTGTTGGGTTCTTTTACATGCAGAGGCTTGAGGCCAGAGACTATCTCCTAAAGTGCAATCAAACATTTGTACATAGGACCATTGGCCTACTTCATCATTAAAAAATCATGGAAAAAATCACATAGATAAAAGGAAGTCTTTTAACATATACATGTTGTTCACTTTTAGAAAGAAAGCATGATATGTGAGTGAGTGAGTGAGTGAGTGAGTGAGTGAGTGAGTGAAAGAAAATAATACTCAACCAAGTTCATGACCTTTTATCTTACAATCAGTGTGGCAGTCATCATTGTTAATAACTTCCCTGTAAGTTACACTTGAGTAATGCCATGGGGAAAGCTTGCAATCTAAACGCATAAAAATAACTTCACTGGTATGTAATAAGATAATTACTAATAGGACTGTTATTAATTGACGGTTGATCCCTTTAAATTCCACCATAAAATTCAGAACAAAGAAGGTAGTATTTATAGTAGTGCGCACAGTGCATTGAAGTGATCAATTTTCACAGTGTGCACACAGTTATTTAACAAACCTTGATGGGGGATAATCCTATTACCTACACTACATGTACATGGAAGTGGTGCCAACAACAATGTGGCCTGCTGGGACTATATGCTACTGTTTAAAAGTTAGGACAAGTAACCGCATGGTCACATTGTCGTAGCTTGTTGTACGATTTTGAAGCAGAAGTATTTAAGCAGGCTGTGAGAGAACCAGCCAACCACCAAGAGGGATCTCGCAGCCTTTTCCATAACAACATACCTGAATTATGCACGTAAAAAAAATGACCATCATGTACCCTCAGTTTCCACTGCAACATTTGGCCCTAAATACTAGTTTACACATGTCATGGGACATTAGGCCTAAAGCTCTTCGAATGTAGTTTTCTCAATTATTGACAGATAGCCAATGTTATGCAAAATTGGTATAGTAAAAGATTTGGAACCATTACAGTGTTACACCATTAAAATATCAAGGATACCCATAAGGGAGTAGTTTTTTCAAATTCATCTGTAAATTTTTCTGCTAATTTAGCAATGTTCAATTGAAAGAGAAGCATTCCATGAATACACAATATACATCATATATTATAACATAATCATGTATTGCTTGTAGTGTTATAACAATGTTTTACAAGTCCACTTTCCGACATTTTTGTAATTATTCACTGTAAGACCTCAGTGACATACATGTATCAATCATACAAATCTATATCAAATTTCTAGGAACACATTATATATGTCAAATATCTAAACGAAAACCAGAGGTAATGGGAGGGCGCCATGACATGTAATCAAAATGATAAGGGAGGGTAATACCTTAATCATCAACAATATGTCCATTGTCAATAACACTACACACAATAATCCTCTTCTTAAGAAGTGTAGGAAACACTCCACTCCAAAACAGACTGTGAGAAAGTTAAAGATAAGATAAGACAGCAGTAGAGTTGACAATACCTGCCTTTGTTGGTGCTGGTATGACTAAGCTTTAGTGGCTGACATTTCTAAACCCCAGAGGGGGAAGACAGAGGTCAGCAGAGGTTATGTTGTTTACCTCCACCCTAGTGCACTTGTCATCTAAACCCAGATAAGCTATGGCTGGCACAACACTTAAGCTAAGTGTATGTCTGTTAACCTAAAACAGTTTGTATTGTGTTCCCTTTGCTTCTGTTCCATGGACTGTCAGATTGAGAGGGGTTCTACCAGTCCATATTGCACCAAAGACAGTGCAATTGCCTAGTGGCTACACCCATAAGCCACCCATGAAAAAGCAAGACCAGCACAATATGGGGATCAACTTTAGCACATCGTAACTCGCAATAAATGGACTCAAGCAAGGATTATTACTAGTTCTATAGGCATGTGTATACTTTTTGCTGTGTAGTCCACAATCATTTCATACAGTATCTGGTTGTAAAGAGTTTATAACCCGGACAAATGGTTATAATCCTCCCTATATGGGCCCATTATTGCAGGATCACAAAGTCACAGCAGGGGTCCAGGTAAGGCATGACCTTTTCTTCTTTTGGTTGTGTCAAAGGCTACTGATACGAAGCTATCTAGTAACTTCAACTTAACTATAATACATATGTATATTGGTATTAAGAACAAAGAAGCATACATAATCATACATACATACAAGAGTACAATTGATATATGAAAAATATCAAAATAGGTGCTTTTAGTATCTACATATGCATCAATAAAATCAATTTTAATCCCAACCATAAATACTGCTTAAATATTGATTATAACTATTACTGATGTTTATACAGCAGTTTAAAGGTGCAACAACAAAAACCATTGTCTCTCTAATGTTCAAAGTTTAGGGGATCACATTTTTAAAGGGCATGTTTAAAGACCATGGTTTACACAGGGGTATTGACTGCATATATGGTCATCATAATTGGCATTGTGACTGGGACATCTGATGATTAGATTAGATAAGACATGATACCACTGGATCAATATAAATGCATGGCATACTTTCAGCACGAGTTATTTAGAGCAGCATACCAAAAATACATTTGCAAAGATACTAATCTTCATGAATTCTTCTTTCCTTGACCTTCAGTAATCAACATGATTCATGCTGTCTTTTTCTTACTTAATCTTCGTTACAATATAAAATTGATTACTCAAATCATCATACAAAATGAGTAAGAAATAATGAATGGTTTATGAGAATGAAAAGAGACCAGAGATCTTTTACATTTATGAAAGACAGACACAGACCAACAAATGTCACCTTTTTTACGATAATTGAAATTGGTCACCCGAGCATAATGCCCATTGCATGCAGAAAGGTGATTAGAACGATTGAGGGACGCTAAACGACCGGCCTTCTTCCAAAAATTAACCAGGCTCACGGTATGGTGGGACCAGACGGTCAACCTACGCAGGAAAGACTGGCATTGACGTGCGTGCGGTTTGCAGGTACGTCATCGCTACAGGTGTGACAGGTAGTTAAGGTAATGAGGTGGAAGGAATAGTGCAGACGGGGAGAAAGTTCAACTGTAGGTAACAATGGGTAGAAAATTAATACGCCCTTCTTATACGACAACTTTGCTTGGGTGGGTTACTGTCATAGTGTGTTCACTTTCCCAAATTAAAGCTCAAAATTTCTTCTCACAATTATACATACATGTAATACAATGTCATAATATAATGTTATACAAGGTCAAAATATAATTTACGTTGTGTCTCTTGCATATCATTGTACAGCAACTACTTTTATCAAAATGTATGTACATGCCCCAAGTCCTTATGCAAGCCCATATCTAGATCTACTATCGCTACAATACTATATGGGCAATATCATCTTTGCACATGGTTTGAAATTCAAATAAGCTCTGGGAATTCAACTGTCCATGACAGACAAAAGTATAGATTACAGCATGCCTTAAGGTAACGCAATGCATGTTTCATTAGACAAATTTTGTATGCACCTCACATGTGTGTATTCAAGACTAGTTAGTCACAATGGAGTGCTGGCCACTACTAGATCTATCGGCTGAACAAAATCATTTCCTTCTCCTTACAGAAGATACCACATCTTAAAGACGCCACTTGGATTTAAAAAAAAAAGAGGAACAACAATAGGATAAGAAAGAGAAAGGGCTACGGATTAAAAAGAAGTGGGGCAACGACTCAAGAATGACCATACTGAATCTAATTGGCTCTGCCAAAATGAGAAAGTACTTCTGGAAACCTACAGATTATATTTCACTACCTGTGGTGGGCATAAACTCAGCCCACCACCACATGTACACCAGTTGGGAAACATCAGTATGAAAAGTACATACAGTACAGTAATCACAAACCAACGCACATCTGCGCCACATTATTAGCCCCACATGGGGATGCCACCAATTGGCAGGGTAATTTTACAGATGGTGAAAGGGTCAGAGTTTGTCCTACAGTGCTTTTTATCTTGCTCCGATAATTGTAGGGTACCTGTTTGCAGGATAATTGGGTGGTAAATCCTACATGCTTTATACACCCAGGTGTCGACCTAGATTGAGTGTATATGAAGTTGTCTATCTAGCTAGGGGCTTCCCAGGCCTTCTCAATTACTAAGTACTAAATCCTTTGGCATGGACCCTTCCAACACAAACATGTACATTGTAGTACATATACATGTAGCATCTCTAGCTTACACAATCTGGTACAGAATGCCATATATCATACTCTTATAACTGTCAGGTTTTTGAAATACCAATTTAAAGCGTTAGTTTAAATGAAAGCAAAAACTGTATTTTCTCACTTGTATACATTTCCTTGAACATACCATATAGTATGATATGCTGTTTAATAACAGGGTGCAGCATTGTCTCTTGATGTAAAATATTTGTTTTACATGATTAGTATATATGATTATTACAAGCATGGCTTCTGTGAAATGCCCGAAACATAGATAAACCCACCATCAATGAAATCTATTTGGAAAAAAAACATTGAAATCTTAATAGGTTTACTGTATCTATTTTGAAAAGTAACATTGACATCTCAACAGGTTAACTCTATACACTCTAATACAGTATACCTGTCAGGTAACTCAGTTAACTGTATTTGTCTCTGTATAAATCAACACTTCAGTAAAACCATTATAAAAACACAAAGTCATCAAATTGTTTCAAGGCAAGTTTCACAATGTATAATGTAAAGAAACACTCAAATTTTCGTCCACCTCCTGACTTGCATAATTAGTCTCAATCAGTCAATATTTGGAAAAACTTATCTAAAGCAGTAAAGGAAAGGTTACTCCGTGCTCCTGTCCCACGACATTTTTCACATAGTAGCTAACCAAGTAATCCCAGGAATTCGACAAGTTTCCTTTGAAATGTTGAAGAATGTGCGTCTTAAGGGACGTCGTTATGTTTTTATTTCCACCCTTTAGGCATTTATGAATACCAATGTATTGGACAGCCGGCAGAGGGAAGTCTGAAGGATACAAAGAGATAGAGCTGAATACGTGGGGTGTATAAACATCTCAGAATTCAGGCCAACTTATGTCTTCATAACATTGAAATGAAAGAAAATCTTTAAATCATGCATGCGTATATGAGTTTATTACAATTGGCTGTTTACAATGATGATTGCTAATTTGTAAATGTCAATTTCAAGAAATAAAGGTGTTCATTTTCGAACACCATGACAAACTGGCCGTCAGCAAACTTTTCTTTAAACACAAAGTAAGTATGGTATATGTTTAAATGACAAGTCCAGTGTCCCGTTTGCCAACATCATCTGGTCCTCATCCGGAGCCCAACATCCACTCCAAAGGTTCTCGAAGATAAACAAACTGAAGAAGCGTAGATGCAATCTTGGAAGTAGAAACAAAGACAAGGATACAGTACAAAATCCCTACACTCAGACCCGAAGGACCTTTAGAAAGCCCTGCTTTATAACTTATTAGTTTGGAGGTCAGATTGTGATAACACAAAGTTTTGGACAAAATGTGAAGACCGATGTGGTTTTCAGTTTGACTTGAGTTGACTGCATTAGTCATTTAGTGCATAGGCCATTACTATTCCAAATACAGGCTGTTTTGAAATGCCAGACCGGCACGCATCCTTGGGCAATTTCACTACCGGATTCAAGTTCCACCACCTGGACAATTCCGTTACAAAATCCTTTGATTTGCCCAGGAAATATTGTAATCCAGTAGCGACAATTTCCCATGACTTGACACCATTGTACGCTCCAAACCAGCCTGCAGGTGCAGTCTAAAGTATGTGCATATCATCCACAGTGTTGAATGCCCTCGGCCCGCCAATATTTTCCTAAGGCTTTGTAGATGCGGAACAAAGATATGCGTTTTGCCATGTATGGTCTGGTGCCAGAGATAGGCGTCAGTGATAAGAGAGGGGTGGATTTTTGGCTTCCCTTGTAGCATAATCTCTTCATTCCTTCTCTAGGCTACCTCATATCTCTCAGGGACAGAGGCCTACAAGCAAGTGATAAGAAAGATGCAATGCCATCCTCATTATAACTTTGGGAGAGAAGCAATTTGTAAAACAGATGGTGTAACCATCAGTCCTTCAGATGCACTTATAGTAATCAAATGAGTCAAAATCATGTCTATTACGGAAAAACGTTAGAAAATTTTTTATGCAGAAAAGGATAGCAAAATATCAAAAAAAGAAAGCTGCCAAATATTGAACTTGACCTTTGTTTTCCTTGCCCCTACCTACATGTACCTATGTACATGGATAATAAGGATCCATCTATAACTAGTGATGGCGGCTCTGTGGCAAAAGGTCACTAGTAAAATGTACTGCGTCTGTACAGAATATACATGCAGTTACTTTTTTTCTTGTAAATTCTACAGACGTTATTGTTTGCTGACATAGTTATGCCCACTTGTCTTTCAGCCACTGCTATATTTAAACCAGTGTCTAGGTCTTTTTAATAAAATGTGATTATGTATGTTTGGGATTGTAACAACAAGGATTTTATGGAATGTTATTCTTGGCGCATTTCATGTGACATTTATAATGTCATTTGCCATGTCAAGGACCAATAAAGCTGAATCTTCTAAAATTATGCTGGCAACTGATACACAAATGGCACTGGAAAAATCTTGGCAAAGGTTCTAGATGTAATGATTAATCATTAATGCTTTGCAATGAAATCATTTTCCAGAATGTTCCTGTAACTCCTATTCAAGTGTCCACACATTCTTTCTAGGCAACATAAACCAATGGAAACATGTACGGGAAGGCCTGAGATCTTCATTTAAATCCCCAACCTACCTGACCCCAAAACAGGACACATCCAAATCCAAACTGAACTTTAATTCACACACTGCAGAACAGTGTGCAATTAAACAGCCATAAAATATCTCAACAGGACAGAAAAACAGGAAACGATAAATAAGACGTTACCTGAAGTTTAACGAATGCCAGTTTACTACCAGGACAGGGTGTTTATGGTGCTCATTGTTGCTGGCCAGGTGGTGTCTATCATTTTGTTGTGAGTTTTTCCAGATTGGGACCGTATCTACAGGGAACACTTGTAGGATAATCTCCGCTATCAGGACATGATCAGTCTGTGTCTACAAGTTGGACACTTCAGTGTTCTGCTTGCCTAATGAACTTTCCACACCGAAATGTCTCCTGTCAAGTAACATTTTTAACTTTACTATTGTGAAATTTTCGAGAACATTCTTGTGTGTTTGAAAAAAACAACTCAATAAGGCCTGGGCGGTAGTCTTGATAATTGGTATGTGGATATGTCTTGATGAGACCTTGACATTAATAGATTCTGGGCCCCCTAACAGTTTATCATGGTATTGCAGTGGAGCTTTCCGTTTTGACACCTTGTGGTTTGAAATATAGATTCTTGTGAGTTTGGGTGGAAGACAGCTCTTGGGCATTGGAAGAAGAGACATACTTTTGAGCCCCCTAGCAGCTTGTTCTTGAACTGGGCAGTCTTCATGGTCAGATTCAGAGTTCAAGATTTGAATCAGTATCCAACCTTCAAGGCATCACCTTCTACAGAGTTTAATCACTTGAAGTTCAACAATTTGTTATAACTCATAATTTGTCCTTTGGAAGCAAAGATTGGTATGACCTTCAAGTACATTCCCAGACTGCCCTGGACTAAAAAAGACAACATTTTTCCTTCTGCAACCTTCCAGACATCAAACTCCAGCTCCTAACTCATGAGTGCTGTAAACAGGCAGCGGAAGCCTGTGGTCGTGCTTTAACAAGTGGGCCCTTCCTCGCAAGGGGCGGATATTTATTTGAAAAATCCCCAGACGTACACATTAACATGTCTCCCACGTACTGTAAAATATTTGACCTTCAAGCACTGTAAATGACAGTCACACTGACATAAAACATCAAGGCTCCAAAGAGCTAGGGCTGACTTAAAACTGATTTGGTATAATGATAAAGAAGCAAACTGCGGCTAGTTATGCTATAAAACATCAGTAATGGCTCTTTTTGATGTGTACTAATTAAGGATTCAGCTACAGTACGTACTACTATAACTGTGAACATTACTGTTTCAAATTTTGAAATACTGGTACAGAAATGGGTTTCAAGATTTCCATAACGTTTCAATAAATGAATGAAGACGTGTTGAGGATATGTTATAAAACCAGGAATCCTAAGAAGCTGACATCCTTCCACAGAGAACTCTGCCTGTGGTTTTAACGATCCAAATCTACCATAGGTCACAAAATGTCACATGTCTGAAACAAGCAAAACACCAAACCTAAAAGTCAACTGGTGAGAGCTGTTCGACAGGAAGGGGTAGGTGGGGATGCAGACCACTTTAGCCAAGGCATTGTCCATTGACAATATTTGGACATTGTTAGAAAATAAAGACAGCTTCTATTTTAATGTCCAAGCAGATGTTTCGGCTGTGGGTGTAATAAAAAGCCAGTTAGGAAACTTTAAGATTTACCTCGCCAACATCTCCTTGGAGATGTCTTCTATTCCACATAATAATGCTTGTTTGTGTCCTGAGCCATCCAGTCATCAACATGAAGAAGATATAGTGAAATGTTGAGTCATCTTTTTCTGTTGGGCGCAGTCCAACTTTTTCATCATGCTATTTACAAACAGGGCTGTCTCAAGGACCTGTCCTTCTATCCCAGCATAGAAATGAACTTTAAGCTTAAAATGACAGATTTAACATAGAAAAACAGCATGATCTCACAAACGATGAGTGAGACAGAAAAAAAATATAAAACTGGAGACAGCTCTATGTTCCAATATTGAAAAGTTTTGGAAGGGACATAGCAGCTTCTAGTTCTAGAAAACAACATTTGCATAGGAGCCAGAATCACACAATTTGGTACTTCCTCCTCAAAACCACAAACAAATCAATTGTCCCTTCATGCTGAGCTAGACTGACATGGGCTTCACTGATTCAGCAACTGGCCTGGTTTCAAATCCTCTACAGTATATCATAACACACTGACTGCCCTCCTTACAGGAACAGGAAAGCTGTGTTTCTTCCTCCTTATGGCCTGATTTATGTGGCAGAAGGACACACCAGGGACTTCTGACATCCTGACCAAACATCCGGACACTAGCTGGGGATGGCAGGGGAGTCACTATCTCTGCCCATATACTGACATGACAAGCAACTCTTCTGAATAGCTGAAAATTATCAGGGACATCTCAAATTAACCCTTGGCTTTATTCGGTTCCAATGTGTCTGTAGAAATTATGTTTTACTTCATTGTCTCATAGCTGTGCGATGGCCTCTAGGCAGAAGAATCTGTGCTAATTACTGAAAAGCACATAGAAAGTAATGGTGGCAATTGGTATATATACTGCCAGTCCGTAGCAAGCTAATACCCTGACAACTTTATCAAAAGACTCAAAATATAGACCCATCGCATAGTCAATGGAGAAAAACCTTTCTTTGAAAAACTCAGGGCTGACTACCACGTCCAGGACAAAAGATATAAAACTTGGAATCTCTGCTGCAGTAGCAAGAAAGGTTGCTAGGGGGCCCATTATCAACCTTGACCTTCATCTTCCCACATACCAAATATCACAAAACATCCAGTGGCTCTTAAGTTCTGACAACAAATATTGGGAAACACAGAGACACACACAAACATACACACAAACCCAAAATAACACCCCCATTTTTCATGGAGGCAATGTTATAACAAGGTTGCACAATAGTTGACTGTCCTGCTTTTGTTTACTATCAATAACACCAGTAATTGACAGACAGCTGTCAATCACCAGTAATGAAGTGAACTGAATTAACCTACTCATTCCTAGTCCAATAAAACAGGGGGTAGATTTTAATTATGCACTGTCTGGGTACATATAAGTGATACACAACAACTTAGTATGCAAGACAAGCCCCTTATTTCCTGGTTTGTTTTGACACAGCATTATCTGTATTTTTCAAGGTTAACCTTGTATAAAAAGGAAATATAGAATTGTAGAATCAGTAAACAAACTCACCTTTGGAAGAGAGATGATCCCAAATCTGAAACCTCCAACAGTTGGTGGTGTTTTCCCTCTGTCCGGGATTTCCAGAGGATTAGGGAACTGGTTGGTCTTGTTTCCTACAGAGGCAGGCAAAGGAAAAACGCATTGATGCATTTCCCGCATTGAGGCTGGATGAGTCACATGGTTGATCTTTGATCCATCATGAATAGTACAACAGCAGTGCCCACAGGGAAGATTGGCCTGGCTTGGGGACGGAGCAGTAACTGTTGTTTGGGGGAGGATGTTGTGTCAAGGCTGTTTCATTTGGCAACAAGAGAGGGGGTCGTTCAGAAAGCTACATAAATTTTCAGGCAGGTGAAAGAAAGGTACAAGATTTAGCTTGACTTCATTTTGACTGGCATATAAATTTACACTTTCATTTCAGAATCCAATCCAATTTAGAGAGACTGGCAAAGTCTTCTTGTTGGCAGACCATTTTTCCCCTGCTGTGAGCCTTCCATAGTTGTAATGTTTGTAGCAAATATGTAAATATAAGACATTGGAACTTATACGTTATAGCAACTTAAGCAAGGAGTGAACAACTACATACAGTCAAACCTGTCCAAGACGACCACCCGGGGGACCGGGGGAAAGCGGTCGATTTGGACAGGTGGTCGCTGAGAAGAGTATCGACTCAAAACATGCCCGATGCAAAGTATAAATGGTTTCTGTTGTGTTTAATGGCAAATAGCAGACACACTGAACGCATGTAAAGAAGCGAGGTCTTTAACCCACCCATTGACCACCACCATCTCTATTCGAAACATAACATTGTAATGGCAGTCAAAATCCGACGCAAACTGGCCGGTTTTGGCACAAAATCGCGCTAGTAATCATCAAAAATCGATGAAAACCTCAATTTTGAAAATGATGCGGTCGTTATGGGTCCCAATTTGGGCCGGTCGCGGTCGCGTTGGCCAGGTGGTCGTTGAGAAAAGGTCGCTTAATGCTTACGTCAATGGGGAAAAAAATCGGGACCGAGAAAAAGCGGTCGAAATGGCCAGGTGGTCGCTGAGAAGAGGTGGTCGCTCGGGCAGGTTTGACTGTATCTGCTTACACCCTGAATGCTTAACAAGTCTTTGGCTACCATTTCTATTGGCAAACCAAGTTGTAAACAACATTTCTTCAACAGAGCCCTGGGTCAGTCATGGTTAAATGCTCCATTTGGCAATGACCTGGTTGGAAAAGGTGCCAAGCACTGACCTTCGACCTAACGCATACAAAACGACACTTCATCCCATGAATAAGTACGCTCTAAGCTTAATACAACATGAATATACTAGCATCCAATTACACTGGAAATTGTAGTCTTGCATCTACTACATGTAGATCAATTAGAGTGTTATCCAAGAAACCAACTTTGCGATGCCAGAAGAGTTGAAAACTGTCACATCTGTGCTGTGTGCCAGACAGAAAACAGAAGATTGGCAGGGTGACTACATCCACCCCCTGCATTTCTGAGTGCCAACAGTTGCAGGAAGCAGACGCACTGGGGACAAGACTGTGTGGAAAGGTCTTAGACTATCAGGGGACATCTGAGGCGCAAGCATGGCTAACCCTAGCAAGATGGGGAAAAACAGACGATAAACCAGATACATGTAGTGAGTGAGTCATTAGCTGTGGAGCAGGGATGGGGAAAACATAAGGAAATGCCTCTGGAAGTAGAAGTGGAAAGGAAATACACTATCAAACCTGACAAAAAAGACTTCATGGGACTGATAAAATATGGTTTATATGGACAGGTGGTCACTATGGATAGGAATCTTTATCATGAGGTTTAATGCCTGTGTAAATGGGAAAATGTATCTAAGGATAATCAAAAACATTAGCCAGGTGGTCCTTATGTAGAGGTGGTCACTTGTATCTAGTAGGTTTGACTGCAGTATCAAGTAGTGTCTTCAAAAATAAAAAAAAATTAGGATATGTAAAACAATACGTGTACATGTACATGTACCTTTGACTCCTAAGCTATATATAAATGATGCAACTAAGGTGTGAATCTGATAGACAATAGCTGTATTATTAACACTGGGTATCCATTGTGTGATACTTTAAATGTCATCCAGGTGTGCAGGTAGGTGTATGACATCATCTGGTTTAATATGGCCTTGAAAATGACACTTTTCATTTATTCCCTCTGATACCTTTGTATCAAATGTCACTATGTCAATGTATGAGTAACAATGTGAGTTTTGTTTACCATTCTAACGTATAACCATAATTCATTTGAAGTTGGGAAAACATTTTAATACATGTAAATCAGACTTTCAAATCAAAAACATGTACATGTACTATATATTGTATAGTACAACTTGTACAACATAACGTACACAAATGTATATGTTGTACTTTCTGTGCCAGTCTTTTACCTGGTACCAAGTTTTGAGGGTTCAGCTTGGATGGTAGGTGACAACTATCCAAACAAACTTTCAGATATCCAATCTCACTTGGGCCTCATATCAATTAACATCTATAGAATATGACTCCTCCGCGACAGCTCCAACCTAAACAAAAGCCAACACTCTCTAATGATGCAGCCAAAAATGTGCATCCACTGTAGGGGCCTGGGAGAGTGAGTAATAACATAAACTGGGACGGACATTGATACCGCTGGCTGTTCCAAAGGTGCAGCCATCCACAGCTGCCCACTCCATGGCCTAATGCTTGCTGTTGACAAGAAAGCAAACAGAAAATATCCCTCCCACACTTTGTCTGTCATCCCCATCAAACAGGGGCTGTTATTGGAAAGGTCCACTTTTGGGCAGGGGGGATAAATGCTTTCCACATTTACTAGTCCAATTACTGAATTAGACAACAGGGCTACCATTACTATGGTTTCTGAAGATAATGTGACCTGAATAATCATACATTGAAGTTTTAAACACCGGTTGTTCTGGGCTGTCTCAAGGACTCGAGCCAAGTCCCAGGATTAAAATTTGCTTACTGGGACAGACAAAATTTCACTCAGTCCAACCAATACATCTGAAATTCATGACATGAAACATATGAAAATTTATTTTTATAAGCTTTAAGGACAGATTCAACAATGAAAATTAACAACATAGGCTCCCAAATTGTAAGTGACACTTGTTCAGGCATACTCTGTAGATGCCACACTCATTGTTGGGAATGATGCTGCCAGGTGCAAAGTGTATTAAAGTATTTATAATATCATATTCTACCCTTCAAAGATTCGATGCACAAAATTACTAGCTTTCAGGTCCTGGATACTACGACTATAGAGAAGGAAGTGCTATGCAAGAACGGTAATGGCTTGTTTGCTCAAAGCATCACAGGTTGGCACCTGTAGACATGCTTGAAGAACAATAGGAAAGTTGGCCCATTTTTTTCAGATTAAGTACTCAGAATTACTAGTTCTTCTTCTTTTTCTTTGGTGAGACTCAAAGCGTAAGATTTGAGATGAAGTTATCAAAGTGTTCAGCTCCCCCCTTTTATCTTTCCATAGATGGACAGTTCCTTTGCCTGCTGGTCAGTTTTGTTTCCCACCTGCCTTTAGGCATGAATCAAAGACTTCCTGTCCAGTATCACCTTACCCTCCTGCCCTGGCACAAAAATTCCAAATATGGGGGGCTCTTAGGGGTGAACCAAGGGTCTGGGGAACTCAGCTGGAACTATCAATAAAGAAGTAAGCAAGATTTTACATTCGATCAGTAGTACCATTCAACAACTTCCCTTACAATTTTCAAAAGCTGTATGATTGCTTACAAGGTTAGAAAATCGAAACAGAGACAGCATTAGTTTTATGAATTTTTCCGGTTGTTTAAGATTTAGGAAAAATATATACTACAGTAGAAGCCGTTTAATTGCACTCCCCATTAGCCAGCACATTTTGTGCAATTGTCCGGATGGTGCAACAAAGCAAGGTCATTCAGCTGGACCGCATCACTATGGGTCTTGGGGACTCTGTGCAATTAACAGAAGTGCGCAGTTATCCATTGTGAAATTAACTGGCTCCTACTGTACAATATTTAATTCATAGACTGGTGAGTTAAGAATTCCCTATTAGTCAGGGTCTATTTAAGTACTAGTATTGTTCCTTTAAATATGTGTTGCATTTAGGCAATATAAAACACTATTGATTGATGTAAGATCTTTGGCTTCACCTTGAGTTTTAACTCTTACAGTATACCGTATAGCCTTTTGGAACAAAGTCCATATTTCTCCATTGTGGGATTACATTAGCCAGCCTAGTGGAGATGGTTGAAAATTGTCCATGTAATTTGAGAAGTAAGTAGCAATGATCATTTTCATGCTGGATTGTCCCTTAAATTGATCCGGCATCATTAGATTAGCTTATCTGCCCACAGATCAGTGTGATCCCTATCCCTTGGGTCAAGTGTCTTCCTGCTGTCATCAGGGTTAGGAATTACAGGAAGGCTGTAGACTCCACTTCTCAGCCCATTTGGCCTTGTAGGAAGGAAAAACATCTGTGCAGTCCATTTCTTGCTCACTAGGCTATGTGGAGTTTTGTTCTTGTCACTCAGTGGTGTGAATCATCCAATTATGGACTGGGCAAATCCTTCCCATTAAAGTTGTGTTGCCAGACTTCCTTTCTCATTGTAGGGCAACAAACTTAGTAACTAAGTCTTTCCACTTTTTCCCTAACTCTTTCCGACAGCTGCATCCACCTGTATATCATCAGATTGTGGTGATTTTGTCTTCGTGGTGACCCCTTTACTTCAAATTCAGAACACTGTGAATATGCACTTCTAATGCATTACTATACTACTGCAGAATTATTTCAACCATGATGAAGATGAACTAAAACTCAACCTCCTTCCCCTTACCACTGCAAAATGACGAAAAAGAAATGAACATACTGTAGCTATATGTGTTTTGAAATAATGCCTTTCATCATACAAGAATAGACTAGCTGGTGCACTGCAATCTTGAGCAACAAGAATCAACCAAATTTCTAATCTATACACCAAAGAACTGAAAAACACATACTGATAGCTAAACATATAGCCAGTTTGGTTAAAAAGAAATATTCATTTGCATTTCTCGTGGTATCAAATTCACCTTTCCAAACCCATAATACAGGTGAAGTTGTTATCAGGAAGTTGCCTACTTTTGCTCTGTCTGCAAGCATTCATTGGCTTCCAATGGCACCAAACAGGGGCCTTGATTGCCATCTACCTATAAAAACAGCTGTGAGAGCACCACCTCATTGATATGCATGGCGGGTATTGTCCACAGGTAATGATATGCTTTCAAAGGAAAATCTATGCCAACAGGTGGGGTGACAAAAAGGTCAGACAAAGGAAGCAATTAACACACCTGTAGTGGTGGCCACTTGTGAGGGAAGGGAAGGCCTTGTAGTCTAGCCATAGGGCTTCCTTCCCTTTTTACATTAGCAAGCCATAAAGTACTGCCTCGAGTATTGACTATGAATCACATACAACAGGTCCATTGATTGATCTATGCAACCCTCCTTCAAGCACAAATCCTTCTTATCAAATGACTTCTCTATTTCAAAAACTGGCCTTGTCATGAAACTGAGATATAAAGACTTTGAAGTCTAGCCATAGAACCTCCTTCTACATTTGTGTTCTATAAAATACATTGCATAGATCTATGCTTTCCTACCTCAAATCCTTATTGTCCCAAAACTTGAACAAGCTTCCTTTGTTTATGTGAGAAAACATTTGGGAATACAACAGTGGCTACATATTGAAAATGTAAATTCTATTTCACCAGCCTCTCATATAATGGATAAACATTTGAATGACACAGAATTCTCATCATGTGCTCTTTTCTGTTCAGCAAAATCAGGTGTCATGTGATGATCCAATAACCACTTAGATGCAAATTTGTTAATTGGCCAATTGTCACAACAGGTGATATGCTGAAAGTTCCTTTACATCTCTTTTCTATAGGAGGGTGCTGATTTGTGCCTAGTTTTCCTTGGATATGAGACACATTTTTTCATGCTACTGTTACTGTACCATTACCCTGTCCCAGTTCTTCATAGTCAAACTGTTCCCCCTTTTGAAACCCCTTCGCTGGAAGAATCTGACGGACTGGTCAAAACCTTTCCACACAATGTCATTTTGGACTTCTCTTTTTCAGCAAGCCCAATCTGTATTTACATCAACAGGAGTGCATTGTGCTCAATCCGACACCAGTCACAAGGCTGAAAAGAAGTTCTTCCCTTGCCAGAGTGCGCTTTACTTCCTTCAAAGCAAGGTTTCAACACCAGGAATGCAATAAATGCCAAGAACAACAGATGCAAAGACTTGGTGTGCTACACAAGTATTTGCTATGGGCCAAGGGACATACTTTTCTCTGGCTTCTTCATTCAAGTCATGTGCGCAACAACAAAGGAAGGAGGTTAAGACTCTGAATTCATGTTTTCTCCTCTGGTAGTTAGCATAAGCTTAGGTTGGTCCGAGCCTTGCCACAAGTATTCCAGGGGTCTCACATTACAGTGAAGTTGTTGGTGAAATTAAGAGGTGACCGTGTTCTCTGCAGGGTCTTAATTGAAGAAATCTCAGCTACTGCTGTGTTGTAATTAAGAAGTGTTCTCTGTAGGGTCTTAATTGAAGAAATTTCTACTAGTCTACTGCTGTGTTGTAAGCCCCAAGGCTTGCCCCCAACTCCCTTTTCCCTGTTCCTTTATTTTGTCCTCAAACATAATACAAATGCACGGATGATGGGTCATGCTTGGTAAACACATACAAAGATTTGCCCTGGAAACAAAAAAAAAACTGGGTGTTTATCCCTTCTTCAGGCATAACAGATTCTCCAGGTAGAACGATTTTCCACGGTATCTTTTCTAGCTACCACTATTTGCAGAGTCCAAAGTGTGGTGTTTATTCAAGCACCTGTAATAGCTTTTGGAAAGTACATGTGTAGCAAGGGTGACCTTTTTCAATGGATGACATTAGTCAAAAAGTTTCTGTAGTTTATAAAAAGGAGTGTACACACTTCACTTGACTTTTGTCATCAAAAATGGCACCGCTGACAGTTTTATGGTGATTCATTGCTCTTGCTGCAATCACTGTTAGTTTTTGTGCCTGAGTTATAGTTTATACTGCCAGCTGTAAGCCCTCAGACATCCTGCCTCCATAATGTATTAATGAGACCAGCGGATCTCTCTACATTTCACTGTGGCATGCTTGGTCAGACTTGTGGTGGGTTTTCGTGATTCTGCCAATTTTTTGACAGTCGGACTGCCTTGGAAAACAGCTCGTAGTGAGGGGTCGCCTAATGAGTACCCCTCCAGCAATAGCCTAATGAGTTGGTTCTGTAGCCGGGCTGTCAAAAGACAAGAGACACAGCTGTGGTTAGGTTGATCAACTAATTCTGGCACGCCTTTTTTCTCCCTTTCTTCCATCTCTTTGTGTCTGGCTGGACTATTGCGTCCTCTGGACACAAACCAAACAGTTTGATTGTTCTGGGCATTCATAACATGAATCTGATCCAGCCAACAGACCTTACATAAACTTACACAGCGGAACCAAAAACAAGAAAAACTGCTGAAATTCTATCAGCCACTCAAGACTGGGGATAATGCTGCTTCCGACTGGCCGTGCGCACAAACAATCGCCCTCTCCGGCACAAAAAGCAATGTCAAGTATACCTTATCAACTCACGACCCGACTCGAGCCGCCGCTTTTTACAAACCCGCCCCTTTGCAGACATAACTTTGTTGTGCACTCGTGTAGAGTAAACGGACGCATGCATGCATGTGTTGCGGCCTTCTCCTGTTTCAACAAAGGCCTAGTAAACGGAAATGCAAAAAGACAACAATCTGACTTGCAAATATCATCTCCAAGTAGACTACTTATGTTCAAGCATTCAGTTTGGAATACCTTGGTTGAGCATCATAGACAAAGACTCTAGCCATACACATGTGGCATTTTATCTATAATCCTAACTCCATTTAGCCCTATCGAGTGACCAGCCTTTGAAAAGCAACTAACAACCTAAACATTTGTGTAGGTAGGGTATACTGCACTGCATTGAAATGCCCTTTGGTGGGGATAATATACACAAAAAGGGCAGTGTAGCCTGTTCAGTTAGGAATGCAAATGTACCAATATATGTCTGTTGTTGGGTGGTAACCCCACCAGATGTCAAAATACAGGTGTTCTGGCAATAAAGTTCCCAACAAACCCTGTACAATAAGTTGAAAGGGAGACCTATTCTAAAAGGTAAACTATTAATTATTACTATAAAAATACTAGGGCACCCATCTATACACGTGGTAGGAAAGTCATGTAAAATTGTCTTACCCAAGGACAAGAAGTCTAGTCGGGAATGCCAGGAATCAAACCCACAATCTCTACATCTAGCCAAAGCCATCAACTTAATTCTACTGAAAACTAAGTATAAATTCTCAAGCATGATTTAATACAACAGGTGTTCAAGAGAACAAAGATATGGCAAGACCACAACCCAATAATGACAACTATAAGTAAAACTATTATAATTTAAATCCTCTTTCCTACAAATGGTGGTTGATGCTTCTTGAAATGTCTGACCATTCACAAATCTATCCACTGTTGCTTGAGTAACTGTTATATTGCATTGCAATTTATGTTCAACCCACTTCTAAAGACAAACATTCTTTTGTAAGTTTTTACAGCTACAACTCAGCAGATTTTCTGTAAAACCTAAAGGCTCCATTTGGCTGAAAGCCAGTCTGTAACCCCAACTTCAAGTCCCTTGTTTATTTGCCCGATTTTTGCATATCTGTTTCCCCCAGCTGAACAGTAGCGGCTTAATCCACTCCTATGACAAAGTGGGTGTCTGCAAACATCGACTCACAAACTTAGCACTCAGTAGACAAGAGAAACATTAACACCTGTCAGATATTTTACTTTGTCATGTCTACCTGGCCTCCCCTGTCAAACACAAGTATTGTGTGTATGTGTATTTTGACATTTTGTAAAGAAGGGTACAGGCAACGTATGACATATTCATACCAATAAATTTCACATATTTCATTATGTTTGCACAATGACATATTCTGCGCTACAAGTGTTTTTGGTCACTATGAGGATAGTCAAGAAAGTTGCTATACTGTAGTATACATATCAATGACATCCCTCAAGCACCCTGTTTGCAAGCCTCTTTGAAGAACAAAAGTGCAAAAAATCTCACTAGTCTCAATCTATTCAAGTTTGTAAGGTCTACAATTTGAGCTGTTTCCCAGTGTTTCCTAAGTACTTTACTGTACTCTTTTTACGTCGTTTCAAAGTTGGCCCGAAGGCCTGGTAGAGATTATAACTCTCATCCACTACAAGGCATTTATCTTTGGAGAACATCTTGTAATTGTCTTCTTCCCTGCCATCAAACTAGTGAAGAAGCCAGTAATTTCCCAAGGGGGTGGTCGTAAACTGAATTCTTTTCCTTGGATCCAGATGTCCTCGCGTTTTTACGATCACTTTACAGAAGGAAAGGGCACATTCGCAGGCCAGCTGACTTGAAAAACTGGTTCACTAAACTCAAAGCTCTCCTCTAAACGACTAGGAATGTACGAATTGTTGTCAAATCTATACTGGAACACTACAAACTAACAAAGGTTGGGAATAAAAATTCCAGTCACATATAGGGAAAAAGAAGAGTGTTTCTGCATTGTCTAGAGTTCTTTTCAACAACAGTACAACAGCACAGCCTGTTCAAATCAGTTCAGAATACTTCAGATTCAGATAAGGGAGGAAGGGGAAGTGGCAAGGAAAAGATTTTAGATATCGCTTTCTTGGAATGAGAGAAGGAACTATGTCAAGATTACACGGCTGACCAGTAGTATCATATGCCCAAATAACCAATTCCAATTGTACATATACACGTATAACATTTTATCATTCACTTGGGGGAAAGTTGTAAAGTTACAACTTTGAAATGATACAGAAAAATGATCATACAGTCACAAATTATGATTCAAGGATGTCATAGGAAATTACTTGATGCAAGGTGAGAAAAAATGCACAGTATCATCATAATTCATATATACACATGTAGCACAATTGTTTCAAAGTTGTACAGGTAGAAATGAGTCAAAGTTACTATATTCATAATTGTCAAAAATTTGTAATAACTTGAGTATACTAATATGGGTATGCTTCTAAATGCTTCTTCAATAGGTAAATGCCATTTGAAAGACTGTTAATGGCACTAAATCCCTGACTTGTTATTAAAACCATGGATCAACTGTCAATGTTTTTATTTACCACAGTTTCAAGAGACATTCAATCCAGCATGAGAATCTCCTCAAGGGAATCTATTATGCAAATTCCAGAAGATGTGGCATTAGGAAACGGAAGTCCCCTCCTCCAGGAGATACCATTGTGAATAGAGTGAATGCCTCAGGCCATGGAAGCATTGTGGAAAAAGATGCACAGGAATAAAATTGGGAGGGGCTGTTTTTCCACTGCTAACGTTATAGATGTTTGCGAAGTTAGTCACTATTAGTATTACAGAGTATTTTGTGCATGACTAGATTTCCTCCAAAAGTGTATCCATAAAATTTAAGAAAAAGTTTTCGGGAAACCGTCCTTGCAAATCCTTTTGTTTTTATAGGGTAGACAACATATTCCAAGCCCTAAGGCTTTGTTCTAACACAGATTTTGTGCTGAATGTAAATTTTTGGGTAGTGGTACAATGAAGAGGAAATACTAAATGGTGCAAACAATGTCTGACATTGTTCCCGTTCTCTCTACCCCCTCATTGTCCATAATTATTTCTCTGACAGGCATAACAAGGACGTTACTTGAGGTAGAATTGGAAGGCGTGTCCTGGCTGCAGTATCTGCCAAAGATAAACCCGGATTGGGGTCGGTAGAGCCCGGCATATCGAGTTTAATCCAGGTAATGTTGAGAGCACGTCTTCAAAAGCACAGCTTAATTTGAGAGCATACAGTTTATTCAAATGTGATCGTGCCCAGTTTTGCAAATTGTGTTTTACAAAAAAAAAAGCATTTGGAAAATGCCACAGGTAACAAAACGTTAAAGAAATCAGATATGCGAAAGTTTAGGTCTGGACAATTAAATGTTTACTTCAACAAGTTCAAGTCGCATGTTGCACTAGATGATAAATAGATTTTTGACTGCACGACAAAAGTACAAAACTACAAACGTTAGCACAACTACACAACTCTATACACACACGTGGAAAGACGGTACTGTGTATGTTAGCACAAGGAATACACAAGGATGTATCTTATCCCAGCAATGTGTACAAAAGTGACCGAAAGCCGAGAGGGCACGACACTGCACTGGCTTCCATACTGTGCACTGCTTACGGTCGGGGCTGCGTACGTACATGCAGCTTCGGGACCAAAATCTCCACCAAGCTGCAAAAATACGCCGTATTTAACGATATTCTGAGGAAAAGTCAACTCACCGAGACTTCAGGCGACGTTTCTGTGCCGTAATCTCCTCTAAAACCACTTGAAGTAGCCCACAATCGGGCACACAAGAGAGTGGAGCTCGTGCTACTGCCGTCCGATCGATGTTTGTGTTCCACTTCAGGTGAACCTCGTCGTTTCCGGTGCAGTGACAAGTCTCGCCAGGCCTCGCGAGATATGACGAGGACTTTTCAGTTGATTATTTTTTGGCAACGACTCAAGATGCATGGCGAGTTGAAACGCCCGCGTTTGTCGGAAACGATGTCAGTAGCAACTAAGCTACAGCAAATACCACCCTTTTCATAATGTGAAACATGTAGGCTTGGGTTTTATCAGTGTATATTTTACCTCAAATGGACTGCCGGGACCTTTTTCGAGCTGGGCAACGGTGCACTGAATTATCGGAGTGAAAGTGATGTTATAATAATAATTTTACCAGTAGTTGTGTTATGTAATCTCCTTAAATCGATATCATATACATTTTGTATATTTGATATCCATTCAAAATCGACATATCTGATTTTCCTAACATCTGCTTGGAGATTACATCGGCAAACATTTGCCAGGTATTGTCGCATTGTGCCGCCAGGTGTCGCTTCTGTACGAGGGTGGAAGAAGTTCAAAGACCTCTCTTTGCCCCTGAACTGATCTTGTGAAATGTACACCGCTAATGCACTAATCGTGTTAGTAAGGAACTTCCGGATCACGTAATCTGGTTTATCTTTTACAATATGTACCTTGAGAATTGAGAAGGTTTTAGATTTGCGTCTGCGATGTTTTGGTGTTGTGTTACAATATACTAGTATGTTGTGATTTACTAGTATGTGCCAATGCAATTTAAGGCTGTTAGTTTGAAAGAAGGAGAAACTTGCTTTTGTTACTATGATAGTTCTTTCCCATGGATCTGACCGATGCGGCCAACCTGAAAGAGAAAAGAAGCATAGATTTCAGCACAAAGTTCACTACCGCATTTTCTCGAATAGACTAAAGTATGCACTTTTTAAACTTTTCAAAATTTAAAAGATGCTTTAAGTTGTTGCCAAAGTTGGGATGCGTAAAGGTTATTGCACGGATAAATGGCAAAAGAGTCTGGAATAAAGCAAGGTGGCGCTATAATTCTTGGAAGGTTCCAAAACACACACATTGGTGGTGTCTTCGTATTGTCTTACACATTATTTACATAAGAGTTGCATTTGCATACAATCCTTTTGAGTAAGTGACTTTGACATACTCAACTTTTTTTCCAGTACTAGCTGATTTCTTCTACCAGCTCATTCTCTGTGACTTTCTACAGGTTGCAGTAGGCTATTCTCAGTGTAATCTCAGGTTGTTTTATGCCAAATAATCTGGGGAAAACATCATATATTTGAATTTATCCAGATCAAGGTATATTGAAAATTGGTGGAGAAGGGATAAGTACTTTATTTTTTCCCTTTTACCTTTCAGTCCCACAGATCTGTCTGAGACTTGCCCCAAATCAGGGGTGTGCGTTTAATTGCGGTGTGTACTTACTCAAGAAAATACAGTACCAGAAGTTGTGTGGATTTATCTGCTGTGCCGACAGGTGGCGTGTATGTTAATGGTAAACGTATCAGACTCACAGCATGGTTGTAAGTTGATCGATTAGCACGGACAACAGCGAATAACTTTTAGACTGCACAGATGCTACAAATTGCCCACGTAGCCCACGTAATCCTGAGTCAAAGAAGCGAGCAAAAACGTCTGGTTATTTGCTCAATACGTGAGATAATGGACTCCATATTACCATTTACCAACTTTATTGCCTGTCCTAGCAAAAGCTGCCGACCCTATCATTTTGAAGAGGGGGGTCACTGATCAAACATTTGAGCGATAAAACCTTTCCAATATGCTATCCGTTTACTGAAATTGTGTGTAATTGAAATGCGATGCGCACAATGCTAGCGTCCTGATGCCGAAATCTATAAAAAGAATTTTTTCTAGACCCAATGCGAATTCCTAAATAGACTTTGAGTAGACGTACTGTATACGCACCGGCAAAGGCATGTGGCAGGAAATAGTGTTTGATAGAAAGAAAATGAGATTTTTTTTAATTTTCCATTTTGCATTGAACGCTGAATTAGTTTGGTTGATATCGGAAATCCTGCTATAACCTGTTACAAACGGCTCCTTTGACGAGCCGCGCATATGACGTATATGCAATTATACCTTTATTGTGCACCCCATGGTATATCCTATAGTACACCCACCAGGGCGCATCGACAAGTCAAACAGCCATTACACGTGCAGAGAACCATGAGACGGAAGAACGTTTTACAGGAAATAAAGAGAAGGCTCAAGGTCATGAACTGACGGGGCGATGAGACAGGAAATAGCTTCATTGTGAAGGTGAAGAGTTGAAGATATTTCCCTGAACCAGTAAAATGATTCTTTATGTTCCTCTTGGACCTGCATGTTCTTTATAAAGAACGAAAGAGAGAAGACCTTTACATATTAATGCATAAATACTCACGTGTTAAGTACAGATCACTGCAAACGAAAACTTTACTGATACCAACGCACAAAGTCAAGGTAACACATTTTATATTCTACTTATGTATACATAAGCGAATTCGACTTTTTTTATGATGACAGTGTTTATAATCATACTTTATTCTTAACTTATTAGAAATATGAATTTGTATGAATATGAAGTACGAAAATGTAGGTTTCGTTAGTACATGATGTTACTTTGATTCCTTGCTAAGTCTCCGTGTCAAGTCAAAATTTTGCCCTCGTCAAATATTTACCCCGACGCTGCTCGGGGCTTTCCGGTATACGAGAGGGGAGAGAGGTGCATTGCACTCATAGGCCATAGCTTTTTCCAAGTCGAAGTTTACGCTAATTGAGAAGGGAACGCGCTTTAACCCTACTCTAACCCTATCCAAACGCTGGTCTGACCTAACCTAACCCCAATCCTAACCAAGGGCGTTATATAAGTGTTAATGATGAGCTCAGTCCTTTCTATATAACGTCCTGACCCTAATCAAACAACAACCCTTGCCAATTCAGCCATAACCCCGTACCCTACGCCCATTGGCCATGCATTCCCTGCAAAAATCTGGCGGAGCATGAATTTGGCGTGACACCGGTGCAGCGATATCTGCATATGATTCTAAACAAGGATGTCATAAACCACCCCCACCCCCCGCTGCAGTACCTTGATAGCTGCAAAGCATTTTCCTCAAAATTCCTGGCGCGGCCGCACGGAAGCCAGAACAGTTCCCGCCAATGGCGACGACCGTAGAACCCTTGTTCCAGATGCTGGCTGGCTCTTTACTCAGCACAATGGCAGAAGGGAGTGATGATGTCTTCCAAGACGAGACACCTTCTTCCGTAACCTCCTTGCCTCCTCAAGAAGACCCCTACGCCAATTACACATGGCTTCGGAAGACTCTTCGTTGGTATCCTCCTGTTTTTGCGTCGATAGGAATTCCAGGTATGCGGAACACCTAACGTTCACTTTGTAGACTATTTAGATAATATCATATATGTGAAGGCAGAGAATAGCCTGTCAGTAGAGATACCGATCGAAGTCTGATTTTACAACTTCGATTATTGTCACTTTAGAATCTAGATCAATGGGCTGACTTAAAATCTAAGATTTTAACATGGGAAATCAGCGTAAGACATGCCTAGCATATTGATCGAAGTCTCATTCAACAATTAATAAAGACTTAGACCGGTGATTCTGCAAGTCGCCATCTCTACCGGCCTGACATGTACATACATGTCCTAAGCGTCTGCAAAATGTAATACTTTGAGAAAATAATTAAACCAGATATTCTTATTACAGATAACTGGATTATGTAATTAACTGAATTATGTGATTATTGGATATATCTTCCACTGTCTTACACTGGACGCAGCTATAATTCTCTCCATGCCACTAGTCTTAAATTTGCTTAAAAACATGTCGCTTTGCAACCGTTCGTATTTCTGAAAATTGAATCTGACTTGAAATGAAGCCATATGCTGGGATATAATCATGCTTGAATGTTACAATATGCCGTTCTTTTTACCCCTTGACTCTTACCTACTCAGTGTCGGTTACGATTCAATGCCATCGGAAATTCTTTACGGAATATTTTGCCAAAACCAATTATGTTCAGTGGATTTTCCTTACCAAGTCTCGCGTGGGGTCGAGTAGAGTTTATATAGCTATGTTTCTGGCCCATAACTTAGAGGTCTTGGATTCGAAACCCCAGACATGTCCCGATGTTGTGCCACTGCGCACGATTTCCTCACTTCACTCAGGTGTAAATGAATACCTAGCGTCGGTTAGGGCCGTGCCTTGGATTTGACGTTAGATGGAGGTCCCGTGTTTTAGAACAGCACCACATTTATCGAAAAGAAAATGGGTCCTTCCTGGGGTGAGTGAATTAAATAAATCTGCCTGGATATTCAGCTTGTACTGGTCAGTACAAACCTTGTGTGTTTCGCCATTAGATGGTTTTCCGGTTATGCAGTATCAGCAAGATACAAACAAACCTTTCTTATCAGCATTTATGCGCAACTCGAGCGAAGTGTGTGCGTGGATTTGGTAAACTTATTTCAGTGTATTAGATAGTCATGTCCCGCTATCACAGCACGTGTCCACAAATTTACTATCTATCTAACAAAACTGACTTCACAATAAATGAATATTCATTCTGTCTAGTGGGGGTAGCCTATACTTGAAGGGAGGGGAGAGTATGGAAGCCCGGCGAACTTCTGGTAAGTAAGATGGTACCCAGGCTAAACCTGACGTCGACTGTTTGCCACTACTGCACTCAAGTCAGTAAGTAGAGTAACTAACTTTCACAGAGCCACATACAAAAGACAAACACAATCCCATTTCCGCTTCGAGACCATAGAGACAGTGGGTTGTCATCCACGCGGAGTACGCAACCCACGCGAATAGCGGCTGAATGAAGTTTTGACGCATAGGAACTGAGCAATTTTGATTGATATCTCTCCAAATGCTAGAATATTTGAGACTATTTTGCCCCCAATTTAAAATTTGACACATAGCTACTCTACCAGAAATTGTATCCTACTCAGGCAATTTCCTATCAAATGATAAAAGTAAGCTGGCCCGGGATTATACTTGTAAGGATTATTCTAGCTTAGTTTTAACATTTGATTTGAATCAGTGAGCCAGATCAGTCACCATTTTTTATAGTAATCCGTAGGTAATAGCAACTATTGTATGATGATGCATAGATTGGTTTTAGAATATTTAATATGACCTTTTCACTACAATAGATTATTACTCTTACATTAAATGCATATCAGTATTCAAGTAACCGTTACGAATTATATCAGTGCTTTAGCATATTTCAGTGTGTTTCAGGTGTTATCATTTTAAGTAAATCAGACTTGTGTTGGGTATCTGTTATACTCCTGTCTCATTATCAACGATCTTCGGGCGTATCGATGGAAGATCGGCCATATCTAATATCGACAGAGGGTTGCGAGTATTTTTCACCTGAAAACCGTCTCTGTCACATATAAGCAATACTTTGTACCTTGTACAATTGTTGTGCAATAAAGTAATTATCATAAGCGAGGCTCGGGCGATTGCCGCAGAATCGTCGTCCGATCGATTTTCACCAAATGTGACAGGGGTATAACTGTAAGTTATGATCAACAATCATAGTTAAAACGGTGCAGTTCAGACATCGTTTTGTTAAGTAGTACGGAACAAGACCTTAATTACGAAATAAACACCATTATTATATTCACAATGAAAGTTGAATTGTAATTTCCCTCACAAAAATGAGGGATACTCAAATTTGTCCAACTCCGGTCTTTGTCAAGGAGTGAGCAATCCACTTTCTGTGACGTCATGTTAGACTCATGAGCAGTGGATCATAAGTTATAAAACATCTATGGCGCCCCCGTCTTGGATCAGGGGTGGTTATAGAGAGAGTAATATATCTTCTTGCAAAAAAAGTTTGGATTCAGAATGACGTGTTGAACACAGATTACCATTTTTATTTTATTCTCATCTAACTCACTCCCCACTAATATAAGTTGTATCAAAAATTGATCTTACCATCATTTAATTACATTTCAAGTTTAACCGAATAAAGATCCTTTTACGTATTGCATCCTTTGAAATCACAAAAGAAATGTACCATTCAGAGTTACCCTGCCCTCCATTATATGCGCTGTATGGGACACCTTAACTGCTTATTATACTAGACTATCTGATCAACATATTTACAGAAGTTGTGCACGTAGTATACACGAGTGTGTCAAACAAACATTCAATCTGATTTGGCGATAGTTGATGATTTTACGGAGCGAGTACAAGAGAAGAATGACGTATCATAATACAAGTAAATTACATTTAACATTGTTCGCGTGTTGACGAACTGTGCTTTCAGTTTCAATGTTTGGGCGTTTATTTGATTTCACACTTTCCCTGGTGCAAGACTGTGTCATAATGTGGTTACAGCAAGTCAAGACAATTTCAATGAAGTGTCCTTCAACTTCAACTTGTTCAGAGTTTACCCTCACTTAAGATAGCTTTATGCAACTGAAACTGTGCACACGGATTTCAGGGTTGTTCGACAGAATACGATAACGGTACTTTACATCCATTACGTCCTAAGATGTGGTCCTATGGTGGACATTAATACAGAACAGGCCCTACTTCTTTTACAGACCATTACCTGTGAGGGGAAACCTTTGTTCCTTGGAGTGTCGCATTTTTTATGTGCTCTTAATGGAAACCTCGGTCGTTCGTGCTTTTCAGTTTATGAGACAGACGAATATGACCCGGCCGTTTTTACGTTACGTTTGGCTGACGGATCGGCTTTATCAAGTATGCTTCTAGTTCACCATCGTACGAAAGTCGTGCGACGATCGTACGAGAGTCGTGCGACGATCGGGCGACGAATGAGACATGACCCTAAACATTTGAAATTTAATTGACGGGTCTTCAGCCGCACAAAGATTGTGTCAGTCTAAACATCAGGCCGATAAACATAATTGTCATGTAATCTTAATTGCCATCCTTGTCACAGAATTCTTTGGTGGTTTTGATAAAATCTCTCAAATTAATTTCTGGATCAGCAAGCGTGGACAAGGACATTTGTAAGGGTATTAAACTTGGGTGGTTGCCGAAATGCTGGCAAACGCCAGCAAATAAGGTCGCATGTTAAGAGGATATAATGGATTAAAGTATTCCTTACCCTGGAGGTGATCATGACCGATGTTCAGTCGGTGGTGGTCCAAGAATTGTGTGCTTGTGCATTCTATGGCGTCTATGGCCTGGTACTTAGGCTGGCTGACACGGGACTGAGAGCCCAAGAGTTTCTTTCCTACCATTCCTTGCTAGACGTTGTGATCTTGGGAAAGGCACTTAAATCGACTTTCCTTACTTCATCCAGCCAGGTGTAAGAACGGGCACCTGACTTCGGTTGAGGAGGTCGATTGGGGAGTTAAAAGATGGCGGAAGAGGAATGGACTACTCTCCAAGCAGAGGTTAGGCTCCGGCTGTTTTTTAACGTTTTTTAGTCGTTTTTATCGGGCTTTCTATTTTTTTTTATATCTGCG
>NC_049981.1:12204244-12233440 GCF_000003815.2 Branchiostoma floridae
AACCGACACGGCGATGACTTCTACGGAGCCTAACCTCTGCTTGGAGAGTAGGATGGGCTCCGTCTTCAAATGCCATGCCCTAGACACAGTGAATAACAGCCCACTGCCGCTAATGTCTCTAGAACGCTATGCACCTTTTACCCTTGATTACCTCATGGTCAAGTGACTTTGACATGTTTTTCTGTCTAATGCAGTAATATTGATTTCTTCTGCTCAGTAAAGCTGAAGAAGAGTGTGTTAGGCGAAGCGTCCGGAAAAATTTCCCATTTGTACTACAAATTGTAGACATCGAATCGTGCTTCAATGTCTTTACCTTTGTGTTTCAATGGCTTTTACCTATTTCTGTTACCAAATAGACGTCCATTATCGGCGAATAATTTGTCAGACATTAAGATTGCAGGAAAAGGCGCAACCTAAGTTTTTTTCCAAAATTATTTATTTAGGTTTCTACGATAAACCGTTTATCATGGAATTATAACTTCCAGATTACCTCATGCCACGGATAGTTTTTCCATGAAACCTAGAACGAAGGATGAACAATTCGTCATTGGCTCAAACATACGTCATCCAACGAACAGACAAATGAGCAGACAAATGCATTAGTGTTGAGAGAACACAGGCCCGGGTGTCATAGGGGAAGAAATTATAAACTTATTGCCATATCAGAACCATATCAACTCTCAATCACTATATTTTCGAAGTCTAATGAACGTACTTCATCTATTACGGCATGACAAATGGAAGTATTGTCGTGATTGTATCTGTTTAAATTGAGTGTGTGTGTGTGTGTGTGTTTGTGTGTGTGCGTGACTGTCTGTGTGTGTGTGTGTGTGTTTGCGCGCGTGCGCGTGTGTGTGTGTGTGTGCGCGCGTGTGCGTGTGTGTGCGCGCGTGTGCGTGTGTGCGCGCGTGTGTGCGTGCGCGCGTGTGCGTGCCCGTTTTTATGTATGTGTGTGCGTGTGTATGTGTATGTCCTGGCGTGCTTGTGTGTGCTTGTTTGTGTCTGTGTGTGTGTGAGTGAGAGCGTGTGCGCGTGTATCTGTATGTGCTGGACATGCTATGTATGCTTTTGCTTTTTGGTAGCAGATATCTTTTGATGTCAGGAAGAAGTGTTGTAGGTTTGGGACTGCAGCTTGCTCTATTTCTATGTCCTTCACAAGTTGTTAGGTGAGAATGGCTTATTCAATGACAACCTGCTGTTTTCCCATTATGTAGGCAATACTGATCACTCATAGTGTGGTTTGCATGTCATTTGTAACGCCACAGGACCACATAAACCTCCATATCTCAGCATTTCAGGCAACCGTTTATTCACCAAGCAAAGGAGCCTGTATGTATTATTATCAAGTTATTAATCTTTCTCTATTTGTACTCAAAATTTTCGTCTTCAAGCACTTGTAAAGCGTTAGGAAACCATACGGAAAAATTGGGTTCATTGATGATTTAAGACATGCTTAAAGATTGAATTTCATACCACTGGTTTTAAGCAGCTTTATATGAGGACGAATGAACCCGACTACGTCTCACGCACATCCGATCACGCCTTTCTATCGATGACTCTAGATCTCCATCACATTGACCTTGGTTCAATCTTACAAGACATCGTGACCATGGGAGATCAGTTGTGACCTACGTAAGAGTATGATGCAATGTAAAACCATCACAGTGGTAATACACTACCATAGCACATCCAGAACTCCAGATATCGAAACAAGAGATTCCGCTGCAGTATCGTGGACAGTCGCCAAGGGGGCCAAAATCTAACAATTTCTTCTTTTTGCTAACCATCTACAACATACCCTGTCATAATGTTCACACACAAAAAAACAGACAAACGAAAACGTATTCTTGTTGACGAAGGTAACTATAACCATGCATATATACCGCAAACGTTTTTTTTTTCCGAATCTGAGAAACTGCGTACAATCAACGTTATGCGGTTAAAATGTGTAGCATTTTCCCCGCTATTGATCCCGCCGGTGGCCTCAGTTATTCTCCCGACGAACTTGACCCTGAGCATGTTGAACGTTTCCCGGAGAACAGCCACTGTGCGGGGTATGTGGTCTGTCAGAGCGCTGGGAACGTTCTGTCCCGGAGAACAGCCACTGTGCGGGGTCAGTGTGGTCTGTCACAGCTCTGTCCCGTAGAACAGCCACTGTGCGGGGTATGTGGTCTGTCAGAGCGCTGTGAACGCTCTGTCCCGGAGAACAGCCACTGTGCGGGGTATGTGGTCTGTCACAGCGCTGGGAACCTTCAACTTGATTGTGAGCACTTGTGTGTGAAGGGAGAGAAGGCATGCGCAATCACTCACTATACACACTCTTAGTGTATAAGGTTACAAAAACACATGTTCATCTATCAACTAATGGAAAAGTACTCATAGGAAGTAGTATGGAAGTTGAACATACATTACTGAATAAAGAGACTCAAAAACATTGCTTTATTCCCACCAACGTTTTGGTGACCGTCTGTCACCATCTTCAGGGCAATTCTGATTGGTTCACATTGTGCTGCAGGACAGGTGCCAGAATTTCCCTGAAGAAGATGGTAGATGGTCACCAAAACGTCGGTGAGCATAAAGCAATGGTTGTGTAAAAAGAGTCTCGTTATTCAGTGACGTACAAACCTGATGAAACTATTCACGGAACATACATTACTTCACTAGCTCTGCTGCGCTTGTACTCCTGTATGGCCCAAGGGCTAGAGGAACGGGGATGGGCACCGACTTATACACCAGATGGTGTGGGAAGGATTCTATTTTTCTAAATGGCCATTCAGTCCATAAGTTATTTGTTTTTGTTGATTACAATAATTTAAGAAAGCACATGCATATGCAGTATATATTGTTACTGTTTCCTACAGCACGAAATGTATGAAACCTGTTAGGCTCTCTTCATATTCATTTGCTATATTATATATTATATTACATATATCCTTTCATGTCACCTGAAATTAGCCCACGGGTAAGAATTTGCAATGAAATTTTCATACACAGTGTATAATAGTTTTCCGATAGCAAATTGTGTTGCGGATATGTCGTATAAAAACTAACTGTCCTGCGGCGGTAAATGTCGCCGTGAATCATCGTAGAAGGTCGATTTTGTCATGGCCCAGTCCAAAGGTATGCTACAGAAATATATCATAAGGTGTTTGTGATGGCGACTTGACGAGACAGTTCAACATGTCGTGTGTCTGGGGATAGGAGACCAGAAATGTTTGCGGAAACCCGCTAAACATCCTCCAAATGTTCCTCCTAAGTCAAAAGGTGGATGAAGATTCATTGAACATTACAACTACATACGTGGTAAATTCTAAGGTTGAAGTGTCACGGGCGAAATCAACAGCAGAATGTATATGTAAGACGCGATGTATGTACCAAGGGCGACCTAGATTCTGCATTATTGCTAACTTATTAAAGTAATTTCTACAATATATTTTGTGGCACCTACCATGATGAGTTTTCAACAACTAGGGCATATATACGTTTTTCTAAGTATTGATTTGCGCAGGCGACGTTAACAGAAGACTATCTAAGTGACATAATTTGTTTGGTTCTAAGGTTGAAGTGTGGCAGGCGAAATCAACAGCAGAATACATATAACTGTGAGAAATAATTTGTTGATTTATTTACCAAGAACGACGTAGATTCTGCATTATTGCCAACCTGTTGAAGTAATTCCTACAATGTATTCTCACCGACCATGATGAGTTTTGAAACAACTAGGGAATATTTTACGTGCAATGTACGTGTTTCTAAGTCTTCATTTGCGCAGGCGAGGTCGACAGAAGACTATGCTCGTGACATAATTTGTTGATTAATCGACCACAAACGACCCTAAGATCTTGACTAATCCTCCTGAAACAGGATCATGATTTCTGAGACGACGTCGTGAGCTCGGCACGTCCTCAGTCTCCAGGGGCTGCCGGGAAAGCCTTTCTCCCGGAACGCAGTGTAACGTTAACGTGATTTGAATGAACAGGTGAACATCTTTGGTACAGAAACATTAAAGGTGCTCTATGTAGGATGTACAGGGAAGAAATACTGGAAATATTCTGAACTGAACTGAACTACGTTAACTTTCATGAAGGAGGAATATATTGTTTTTTTATTGCTTTGTTTCTTCTTCTTCTTCATCTCCCCCTTCCTCCCCTTCTTCTTCCGTTTCAAACAAATAGGTTCACTTACTTGGATCAGAGAGCTGTCAGCATGCTTTGTTAGTGGAGCTGCGGTAGACATTCTGTGGTGGTCGATTTCATAAGGTAGCAAGTGGCAGGACAGAGCTGGGGGGATGGTCATCATGTCTATGAATTTGTTTCAGTAAGAATTAAGCTAGCTAGTGCTGAAGTTTGTTAGGCTAGGCCATTTGATGGTACAAAAGTATGTATTTGGTTGCAAATGTAACCTTTCTACTTACATTCCATTTAAATGCATTTGCGTCGCTAACTATGTTTTGTTGTCTACAAACAATACAATTAAGAATAATCCTTCTAATTCCACGTATGTTTGGTGATATCAACAAGTACGCGCTTGTGGAATGTGAAATACTGGAAGCTTTTCTGTATGGTCATATGGCACATGGTTTATTCAACCCGATATGTAACATCTATTATCATAATACCGGTACGTTTACGACGATTTCTCTAGCCATACTGAATTGACAAATTGTCAACGCATCATTTTCTCCAGTTACATGTTGCTGTTATAGGTTACCCTTGCCACTTCTTCTGTGTAACTTTTCTGCCACTCTTGTCCTGCTAAAAGCTTAATATTGTAATTGCAACACGCCGCGGAATTGCACGGCGAACGGGCGCGTGGTTGGGAGGGGGTAAAAAATACTGGTAGGAAGAAACACGGCACAATTAACTGCCGCTATGTACATTTATACATCCTCTGATGTTCCTTCCTTTAGTGTCAGTAAATGCATAAAACATAAACCTGCATGAACATACAATATGTCATGAGAAAACGGACGTATACTGTCAAGAATTTTCATTTAACTTCTGTCCGTCACAACCGCTATGACGTAACACTTCACTGCTAGCGTAGATATAAAAATGGCGGGAAAATGGCTGCGTACGTTCAATTTTGCCCATTCAGTCGTAGATCCGGGCTATTATGCAACGGTTCTTCACACTTTTACATGAGTTGTAGGTCACCAACAGAAATTCAAGATTGTTGTTGAATCATGTTCGTCTTGTGCCTTGAGCATGTGTAATTATGATCTATAAATTTGGCAATGAATGTGACAGTGTGTTCGTCCCACGACGAGCTGCCTACCCCGAAAAAGATACTGAAAACTTTTGGCCTTGTTGTCTTCGAATGCATTGTTATCGATGCTTTGTAAATGGTGTATTGGACACCTAGACTTCAGAAATAACTATTGTTGCATGTGTAGATCTCTTTAAGTTCCAGTATTTTTAATCTACCGGTATAAGTCTTACTACCGGTATTATGCCAATGCATGTTAGATACATATCTATAAAAATGACTCTTCCTACTCTTCATCCTACTCTTACCTTGAGTGCTTTCAAGTGAGTTCTGCCAAAAATCCGTACGCAAGAAAGAACCATTCTTAGAATTCTATCATTGCCAAACAATATGTAATCATAAACTGGGACTCAAAAGTATTGCAGTTACCAGTTGCCACTGATCGTTTTGTTTTCAGTTTAAACTCTAACAATTGACTTCGACTTGAAGGTTTCAACAGAGTCTGTGTTGAAATAGATGTCCTTAAAAGCCGTAGGTTTTACTGTCATTATGATGCAGACGTCCTCTAAATCGCAGCAGGAAACGTTGACATGGCTTACGTGACTGTCCGCACGTGCACAGTCGTGTGTTCCTTGAGCCAATGACTCAATGCAAAACGCCTGGTTTACCCCGTCCATCTTCCTCTAGACAGGACCTGAAAGTTCACACATGTTTTCTTTAAGGAAAACAAACAGCATCACTCAGCCGATGGTTAACAACTCAATAGAGACTCCAAATTGGCAAGCTGTCAGGGGACTTTGAATGAAGCGTAGCTATTGTGATAGATTAGACTGATATTACAAATTTTGATTGATGTCTACAGCGTGGGATGGAGAAACCTAGTGGCGCTAGCGGGCTCAATTGCTGGAGTTCCTAGCTAGACGTTGTGTCCTTGGTAAAGGCACTTGAATACGGCTTTCCTCGTGATCACTCTACCCAGGTGTAAATGGGTACTTTACTTACGTAGGGGAGGTATAAAGCCGTAGGAGGAGAGGGATGGGCTTCACCTTGCAAACCTTTCCCTAAACACAGTGGATAACAGCCCATTGCCCCCACGGCCTCAAAACGGCTATGGGACTACCTTTTCTTTGCCCGCATTGTCTGCCAAATTGTTAAAGTCATAAGAGAGAGCTTGACAATGTTAGGGGAGAATGTCTTTGGTATCAAACCAGTAGATCTTTAAAGACTTTGTAGGCTCAGTGTATATCGAATATGGGAAGCATTGATAACAGAATTAGAATCCTCTTTCAGGCGTTTGAATACCCTGACGCCAAATGCACCATTTAGAAAAGCTGTCCAATCTCGTGTTGCGTTACGGATGAGGTATGAGTGTCGTCACTTCAGGGCCGGTTGCCACGGATGACTGATGTTAACGTCAAGTTTTCATTGGAAGCCAATGCCAATTCATGTAATACCAGCGTCGATACACTGCTGACAATTTCCTTTTCGGTGCAAGTTCAAAATGTGGAGAAATGCACACGTAGACATCCTTGTATTTCACAAAGATAGAGTGTATTAGTCGTACGTTGTTTGCTTGCTACACAGTTGTGTTCAGGCTTTGTCGATTCAGAGAACTTAAGGAAACCGAAACTAAAACTTAAATCTTTAATTTCATTTGCTACTTATAGGATATTCTCATTGATAACCGCACGTCTCTAGATCAAAGAAATCGTTAGTTGTGTACCTCAAAGTAAAAGGTGAAGTACACTTAATCGTAGATTGCACTATGTATGTTGATAACAGAAATATCATATGAAGTTAAAAAGAGGGTAGTTTTCCCTTATTGGAAAATGTACATTACTCATGCATTTTGATAAACCGACCATTGCTAAACCCATGCAATCCTACATTTTCACCATTACCTAGAGAGAAGTAGTCAAAACCCTATGATAGACTAAATCTATAATACTGTAGTGTTTGTTGCGTCTCTATTGAGCTCGGTTGTGCAAAAATGTATAATGAAGATCTTCATTCATTCGTTGATGATCACGAATCATCAAAGATCAAGATTCGTGGAGTGATTAAACTCAAGGGAAGCATTAGTTGAAATCTACGATTTCTCAAGTCCCCGTCAATCAATTCTATTAGAACTAGAAAGAGTCATGACCAAGTTGAATAACTATTTTCATTTCTAGGTCTTTGCAGTGTATCGAGGCCATGCAGTCATATATCATTACACTGTTCGTCACGTTTTAACACGTAAGCACACCTAGCTCCACTAGAAATCCACGACTAATTAGTTGTAATAAAAGATGATTGAGAATCTAATGTTGATTTCTGGTTCACGTTAGGTAACATCCTGATTATCGTGACGCTCATCAGATGCAGACGGCGGCTACTGCAGCCTCTGCCGCCCTACTGTTACCTGCTAGCCCTGGCCGTGTCGGACCTGCTCTACCTGGTCTCTGTCCTGGTCCTATCACGCACGCTCAAAACCATGACCTTTCACCTCCCGGATCCCGACTGGTATTATGGGAAATTCTGTTCGTACAACGTGGTTGTTGGGTACACGGCGTCGTACGCCTCGGTCTGGACGGTGGTGGCCTTCAGCGTGGAGCGGTACATCGCGATCTGCCACCCGTTCAGACACAGGTAAGGCATTGCTACATGTCATGAGCCATGACGTGTAAAGCGGGTATCTCTTTGGACGTCCGGACTGCACCAACTTTACAATTTTCCGCTGTGGCCACACTGACGTATGACGCATTTGCGCATGAAGCCCAGATGAGCAGGATATTTGAAATTACAGCTGAACCAGAATCCGATGATGAAAGGTGTATGAAAAAGGAGATTGCAGCGACAAAATGATGCTCACTTATCATACTTGGTGCAGCATTCTTAGATTGTATCATTGTAATTTTCTCAGGTTTGCAACCATTGGCGAATTCTGAATTTTTTGAAATTAGAAAAAAAATCCCAATTTTAGGCAATAAATTGTGCCGAATTCAGTCACTTTGCGAATGCCTGGCGGGAACAGGTGCAATTTAGCACAGTGTAGGGAGATACCCGCTTTGACGTTGTGACGTTTCTTTACTGAATTCGAATTTATAAAGATCTACAGTTTGACAGTTAATCAGACAGTAGCACGAGTGGTTGTAAGGCCATGAAGAGGGGTTTATGAGCATCTTGAGAAATCATCTAGCTCGCTGTGTGACCGTTATCATAAATTGCAGGGCACTAGATTTTAGATCGTTAAATGTATATATTCTCGGCACAACTATTGGTTGGTGGCAGCGGTAACAAGTAGATGTTGGAATATATGGAAATTGGTATAGGATAGAAAACCATCATTCTAGTTTATCCGTTTATAGGGTAAAAAAATGAGATTCTTTGGATATTCTATGGTTGGCAGCAATCTACAGTACGTTACTGATTTGTACTGTGCTTTGACCTTCAGGGTAGGATCATCGCTTAAGCTGACGATCAAGGTCATCATGGTGGTGTGGCTCTTCTCGTTCCTGCTGGCCCTGCCCTACCATTGGCTGGTGGGTCCCAGTCACCTGACAAAATTCGTAAACGGCCGTAACGTCACCGGTGATTGGTGCAAACCGATAGACAGAGGAGTGACGTTTACCCTCTCCCTGACATGGGTCTCCACAGTTTTCCATTTTCTAGTTCCGTTTACCCTAACAAGTATTTTCGCGATACAGATTGCATGGGCTATAAGGATGTCAAGGTCAAGGGTTAAGACGCATGCGCGCTTCCACCCAACTTCCCAGACTGCCCTGTCATACATGTTAGTACTACTGTCCTCTGTAGCTTTGGTGCTTCTCATGCCAATGAAAGTTTTGAAACTGTACATGTATTTCAAAGGTCTAGCGCCCACCTCCCCACAAATAACCCTCCTTTGGCACTCCTTCACCATGCTATTCGACATGAATTCCTGCCTGAATTTTTGCCTGTACTATCTAGCCAGTCGGAAGTTTCGAAAAGCCCTGAAAGACAAAGTCTTCTGTTGTCTTCCTAGAGACAAGCTCCATAGAGCGTCAACTTTGAAAAGCGGCGCAAAAGTAGACGACATTGAGTTGAAAACTTTTGCTTCTACCCCTGCAGCATTGTCAGCTCCTACGTTTCAATTTGAACAATGAAATGTGAAGCTTATGAGACAAGCTAAGGTTTCTATTCCGATAGAAAATAAGCAGTTTGAAATTTGTAATGCTTTAATGCAGTTATCAGCCACGATTCAATATTGCAGATCTTGCCATGCTGAAATGAAGCCGTTGTGATAGGTGTGGATAGGCGTGGCAGGTCTTACAATGTAATATAACGTAATAAACAGTGATGTTCACTTTAGACACATGAATTGAACTGCAAATCTATATTCCTCATGCGTTTGGACAAACCGATCATAGCTAAGCCCATACAATCCTACATTTTTAATTTTGGTCGTTGCCAAAAAGCGAGAAGAAGTCGAAGTATATGATGTGGATTAGATATACAATACGTTTACATGTACTATATAGTATTTCTGAATCAGTTGTTGTGACCTGTTCTGGGTTGGCCCAAAATGTACAATATAAAGAATGGTCTTGATGTTCAACCTTCGATCGACGTAACCGAAGGTCTTAATTCATCCATTCATTTAGTATCTCCTAACATGAGGGATATCAAAATCAGTACAATGTAAAACAACAAATTAGAACATTGTTGTTGAGTGCTGTGTTACGTCATGACGTTTGTTCTAATTCATTTTTGTAAATTGTTTTCGGTGGATCGTCACGAGGGTTCCCAAAGAGAGTCTCATAGATCGTCGTAAAAGTATTTTTCACAAACTGCATCAACAAAGACATCATCAAAATATACTGACAAGGATCCGTCAAACCCTTCTTGAATCATTCTCTTTCAACGCCGACCGGCCCCTACCCACCTACTAAATATCATAAGGATCCGTACACAGCTTCTTGAGTTATGCTGTCCACATACATACATAAACATATATAAATGGCACCGACTCATTATCTTCTTAAAAGTGGTAATATAAGTACATTTATTTGGCGTGTATCATGCTATATCTTAGCCTTTGTACAGAATGGATAGGGAACCGACCACCCTCGTATCAGCTACATTGTCGGTATTGTTCGTGAAAACGGAAATCGTGGATTGCATGCTTTGCATACATCTTGACAAAATAACAAGACAACACAATCTTGTAGTAAGATGATATCGATGTTTTATTGCATAATGTTCCCGGCTATACAGGGTTGAGACTTAGCTGTATATATCTACTTAACATAAGTATTCGTCCTCATTCAATGTATATTTTGCTGTATATGTGATTGATGTAAACTATATCGTGAGTGTACCCACGTTTGGGTACTGTCATTATGATAATATATGGTTTTGTAAGAGATCTTTACTCTTACTTATGTAATAAAATCGTACATTTTAAGAGTTTGATTCCCGCTGAATTGAATACAGTTCTGAACAGCTTTGAACAACTGTGATGGAATGACAACTCTTGTACATCAGAATGTTATTACAGCACATATCATGATAATGTGTAATTATCAGCTATGGGTACACTAATTAGTATACTTAATGTGGGAAGTACATTCGTTAAATGTACACAATGTCCGTAACATATCTATCGTTTACCAATTCTTGGATATACGACCAATTGTTATTTGTATGTTGCACTCGGTCCTTTGATGTCATTTAGCCTTATGCATTTGTACATCGTTGTAAAGTTTTGGTGAAGACAACTATGATATATCATAGAATAAAGACATAACTATGTACATGTTGTTGTTGTTGTCTCTATTATCCGCTTGTTTCGTCGGAAGATGGTCACATGTGCTGTCTTTTCTCTCTCTCTCATGTACATGTACCAATGGACTAATATTGCTGTATTGTTTGCACAGCTGTGTGGCCAAAGGGCATAGAAGAGGCCGTGCGCGCCGTCATACACACCACACAGTGGCGTGACTGTTTTTAATGTAACAATTTCCGAACGAATCAGTGTTGCAGCAGAATCTGAGGCAGTGTTGTTATACAAACGACCAAGAAAAGTACGAATAGACACCTGTCAGCAAATATGCCGACCAGTTTCCATTCGGCCTGAATCGCCGTCTGCAAATCTTTTCTCCTCTTTCTCCTAACCATTTCACAGAAGAGTTCTGTCATGACGTCCAGGCGGTGCTGCAATGTTTCCAACGCCCGCTTGAGGCGCTTTCCTGACCTTCTCTGAGACTTGTTACGCTTCCGTTTCTGTGAATGACGTAATGACTTTCCTGTGTCCTTCACTAAAGGCGGCAAAGGTCGTCCTCGATTGGTTACCTCGCTACCAATGTACGTCTCCGTCATTCGGTGATAGGAAAACATTTTGCGATGTTTGATGCCATTGGATGATGACGTTTTTGTGACCCGGCCATTGGCTGAACTGTGCTGTCCGTCATATTGATTGACAGTTGCTTCCCCGGTTTCACTGTCACGACTAGCTATGCTGTCACGACGAATGACATCTTCAATGTCATCACGGGGATACAAGATCAACCCGGGAGTCGGTCTTGGCCTACTCCCGAGAGCTATTCGTCTCAACCAATCAGGAACAGGTTCTCTGTCTGGTTCGGGAAAGTGGAAGTTCATGGTTGCCGCCGTCACGAGAGCTGAGAGTCCCACAATGACCAATATGGCGGCATAGAATTGACCTGGCGGGTGAAAAAAAATGAATTTCAGCCTCGTACAATCCACACTCTTAACAAAAAGACATTTTACATGAGGTATTTGTTATACATTGTATAAACGCATTCCGATCAATTCTTTTACATGAATATAGAAATCTACTAGCATGATGGGATACAAGAATGCATTTGGGCTGCGTATGCGCTCTACACAAATTGGCTGGACGAAGAATTTCCTTTAACGCAAGTAAAATCAAAGATATTCAAATTTCAAATCTCACCAAGCACAGGGACATCGTGTGAATCCGGCGGAAGTTTTTCGGCCAAAAGTTGCAGGTAAAACACGACCGAGAGCAGCATGGTGATACTCAGCGACAACTTTTCCTCGCAATCCGGTGGCAGCCAAAACCCCACCAGAGTCAAAACCATGATGATGACGCAGGGCGACACGAAGTAGTAGTAGTAGTAAAGGGGACGGCGAACTATCTTGATGTAGTACATCACGTCTACGTAAGGGTGTGGACAACAGCTGTACAGTTCGACGTTCCGTTCGGCTATCATGGACACCAGTTCCCACTCCTCGTTCTGTACGGTACCGGTGATATCGCCCGCAGACGACATGTTGTAAAGGTCCAAGGCTTGGATGTCGCTGGTCCAGGAGCCAAATTGTAGAGGGCAAATCTGCGATTAAAAAAAAACGAATCAACGGTTTACTGAAAGGGAATAAACGAATGGTTTGCTTGTTGTATAATGTATTAGGAAAACGTACATCGCCATCAAAGAATACTACCGCAGTCAAACCTGTACAAGTAACAATCATTACATTTAGGTAAGGTACGGACCACCTGGTCATTGTGACCACTTTTTGGCGGTCTCTTTGATGAATCTCCTTCGACAGTTTCAAATCTATGTAGTGATAATTATTCGAATTACGTGTAATCAACGTGATTCTAATATCGCTGTAAACAATTTCCCAAAGTAAAAATACAACCGAATTCCACAAATGCAAAAATCCAAAAGCACGATCAGGACTTCGCTGCTTCGGTCGGTAGAAAAGGGCAATGCCATGGAGACAATTTTCAGTATATTCCTGTATTTCCTACCTGTTCGTCATTGGGAAATCCCAGCAGACGTTGCAGACACGTGCTCCTCATGGTGATGATGTAGCTCCACGTCACGTGACCTGTGTGGTTCAACTCTGCCCGCGTGTCTGGTATGACTATATCTTCTTCCTGTTGTCTGGGTACATAGAGAATGAGTGAGTGTGGGAGTGAGTGAATGTATGAATCAAAGAACAAGTGATCATGAGCGAATAAGTGAGAAGCTGGAAAGGTGGTATTTGCAAGAAAAAGTGCAATGTTTATCTTTGTATGGTCAAGCGTAATAAACCACTGCTTTGTTTATTGGTACTCAAGCACATTCGTATGTATGATGCCCAGCCCCCAGCTCTGTCCTGACACTCGCTACATTACAAAATTGACTACCACAAAGTCTCTTTTACACCCCCAGTAACCATGGCGACAGCCGGTTGGTCCAGGTCATTGACCTTATTTGTTCTGGAGCGGAAGAGTAAGAGGAGGAAACGCAGCAAAAATAATGTTTCCTTTCTGAGACAATAAACATAAATAAATAAAAAATGTCAGAGCGGAGAAACATATACCACATGTTTGCTATTGATACCGTGTCTTATTCTATTAATCACCTGTTGAAGAGGTATATGTCAGGCCGCCATATCTGTTCACTGGGGATCCTGATCTTACTGAGGCCGCTGAACTCTGCTGGGTCCCAGACAAGGAACTCGTCCTTCCAGTACTGGGGAGAGAAGCGACACATATCGGACATATAGAAATCTGCAGTTCCACTCAAATCCCAAATAAGGAATGGTTTTGCAAAGATTGATGTGAGTTAAGCTAATGATGTGATTCACTTACATGTTTGACTCGTAGATTTGTGATGAGCAACTGGCTTTTGGATACCTACAGAAAGAAACAAATGTGCGACAAAGTTTAAAAGATACAGATAACGTGTTTAACAAATTAGAGCATCCATAATGTACAACAAAAAGATGATTCGATTAATCATTACACTTCTTTGTTCTAGGTTTCACAACAAACTCAGTGGAAACTGAAATGCCGAATGACTCACCACTTCTATGACTTGATGCAGAGCCACGTCCAGATAGACTGCTATCGCCTCCGTACTGTTGATCTTGGGTCTCACACCTGAGTTGTAGCCGGTCATCAACACGGTCCTCAAACGGTTCTCAGTTGTAATGTTCAGCGCAGCTCCTAGAGCTAAAAATAACAGACGTTAACTTGATTAATGTCTGCGTGAATGCCATCTTTAAAAGGGTCGAGCTAAAATGTTTGTAAATGTACTAGGTCATAGCATTGGTTGACAGTTACGTCATATAGGTGTGTAACTTTGCATACTGATATCCAGTTACCTACATTTTGTACGGGTATCTTTAGCGACAAAGCAACTGCATCTTTTTCTGGTGCGCTTTAAAGTTCAGGATTTGTTTTTGCTTTGTCTTGTTCTATGGCGATGACATGGTATTTTCCCTGCTAAGTAGCTGCTTGTAGGTGGGTGGGGGTGTTAACGACCATCGACGTTCCAGCTATTGTTAATTGAGACTTTCAACTCCTCCGAAAGGACACCAAACGCATTCTTCTGTTCTTAATTGAGCCTGACAGGGTGAAAAGCGGATCTTTGGAGTACTGGTTTGTAGGTTCAGCCCAAATGTCAAATATTGTGTCTGAAGGTAACGTTGCTATAACTTTGAACCACACAGGGTGCCTAAAGTTACGAGCTCTGGGGGCTAGCGTTATGGTTTGCTCGTTCCTTCGAACCCCCGTAGTGCCTAGTGGCACATAGACAGCATTGATGTTTCAGTGACAGGGTTTTACATTGTAGTATTGCTAGTCCTTCTCCTTTTACGGGGTCAAGGCACCACCTCGAACAAGGGACCCCAATTTACGTCCCTTCCGAAAGACGGGTGCAGGCCCAACCGAGATATCCCTCCTATAATTGAACCGAACCGGGGATATTCTACCAATAAACAAACTAATTTGAGCCAGGAGCTAAACTGGGAAATAACAAAAAGCAAAATAATCTGTTAGATGTGTCATACGGTCATGAGCCTGAGAATTGGACCCTGTATGTAAGACTAGCGTATTAGGCCTTGGGGTAAAGTGGTGTTAAATGACGACTTGGTTAACTCCTATACGGGACGGAGATTTCAATTAGCAAACAGAGTCTAGAATTTGTTTTAAAACGAACACACTAAAGTCTCACAATAGATCATAGATCATACGAGTTAAGAGAGTGAATCAGTATTGAACATTCCAAGTCATTGTTACTGTAAGTAGAAGAAAATTATATAAAACTTGTGGAATACGAGTTAAAGCCAAGCGTTACGCAAATACTGAAGAGAATGCACTTACATGGTCTGCTTGACTGCTCACAAACAACGGTAAAATCCGTGAAACATCTAAAACTACACCGTGGGTGGATTGAATTTCCCCCGTGTAAGGCACGGCGTTATCTCCCAATTGTTTGGCACTAATAGCGCACAGATTTTGCACATTGGTCGTCAAGGAAAATTAATTCATCATCCAAAATGAAAAGTAACTGTTGAAAGAACGTCTGTGTTTTGCTACGGACATTTCGTTGAAACATCTGAGTCTCACAGAATACTCTTAGTTTAGTTAGCCTCAAAATTTAGAACTGGGACTCAAAAATGGAGATGACATAAAGTATAGTGCCTTAATGGGAGAATATAATTACCAGTGACTATGGGGATGGCTAGTTATGTCTACCAAACCAGTTGCAGAAATGATAGACTCAGGGCAGTAGTCATAGACCAGGCAAGACCCATGTCTATGTAACACAAATTCTCGCTAGCCAATGCTCTATGCATGGCCCCTTCTACCCCTTCTTCTTTGAGTCTGACCAATGGCTGCTATAAGTATGGTTAGGCATGTCAAGACCGACCCACATTTAGATAAACACATGTACAGTATCACTAATTGCTATAACAGAAATATAAACCATCTTACCTAAAAACATGACGACAGTTGTATATGTAGTAACCACACCATGGAATCCAGCCATGGCGACTGCAGAACTCGTCACCAGTGTCCGTCTCGTGTTAGCCCACCTGTCCGGCTCGAACTAGTACCGGTGCAGAATCACATCAAGAGCACACGCTGATCCGGGAACACTTAACCCTGGATATATATCCTTTGTCCTAGATGAAACTTCCGGGCCTGTTTTCTTCACTTTCACCATACGTAGTGTAAGCAGGAACTTTACGCGTGACACTCAATGTACACTGAACAAGCATAATGTAGCAGGAGGCCTACAACAAGGGACACTAATAACCTTCATTTTAGAAACATTACTCACAATTGTTCTCACTGTCAACGACAAATGTCAGACAGCGCAAATTATTTAGTCATCCAGCCAAGCGAGGGCAGGCCTGGGAAGCTTTACATTCTCCCAAGGACATGACAACAACACTCGGCCATTCAGATGCACTCTCCAGGCAAACAAAGTCTCGACATAGGCGAGACGAGAATCAACGAGATCTGGTAGTAAGAGGGCGACGCCATTTTATTTAGAATCTGAGCGCGCAAACAAGTTCCATTTTGTATTTGAGGAACACTCAACATCGGTAAGCCTACCCGCACACTATTTTAAAACCAAGAGTCGCCATGAGACATTCAAATAATGTTATTGACGTTGTCGTTTCGCTAGATATATTTTCCGCCTTCAAAGCTAGAACAGTATTTACACAGTTGCATAGTAACGCCCCACACAAACAAAGGCGGTCTCTACCGTGAGAACCTGTCCATTCAACCTGAACTGACTTGGTTAAGGGAGAACAAGCTATTCACCGCCGTTACTGACAAGGCTATCGGGTTATTTCTTTGTCCCGACATTTAGGCTTCTCTGTGCACACTGTTTAGTTCTGAACTTACTTCTATCATTATGTTTAAAGTTCTCACACCACCACTCCATGCTTCACATTGATTATGACTTGTTTTTTAAGTCCACTGTCCAAAACTTTCATTTGATTCTCTTACGCAAAGTACCACAGCTACAATTGCTATTATCTGCGTAGAAACTATGATATCAAATATATTATCAACTATAAAACTTACACCAATATCTATACATGTACCAGTGCTTCACTTTTCTTTCTTTTCACAGAACTCTGTTGATAGTTACAGAAATCGTCTATCATTGATATATCAAATATGTACAAAAGTACAAAGCATTTTTGAGCCCAATGTATAGCTTTTTCATATTGCCTTACTGTGTCTTGTTTCTTAAACTTCAAAATCACCATTTCGTTCACGATAACGCCACATATGCCCATCGGCTTTACAACCAAACCTCCCATTTGCCATAGAGTAATGTACGATCAGACGAATCCATGATAGCAACAACAACACCACTAATGAAGGAGAAATTCAGAGACAAAAGAACAACGCATCATACCGCACTGCTTATTGAAACAAAAATGTGAACGCCAGACAGTCTATAATAAAGCTTACACAAGTATGGCTGTTGTAGTGATAGTAGCTATTATCACAAAGATGACGAGAAGACATTTGTCCACAAAGATGGCGACCAACTTCCAGTCCTCACTGATTTCGATTCTTTTGTCTTTCTTCAAAGACCGATGGACTATTTGACGAAAGAGACGAACAGCGTAGCTCAGTTTGTGTCGCAAGGGAGCCAGCAACTTTTCCTCCTCTGTATTTACTTTGGCGGTCGTTTGCTCAGCAGTTTGCGAACCAACCGATGAAGCGCTACTAGACATGCTGGTGAACCCAGAGTCACGCGTTTTGAGAGGCTTCCGGCGATTGGTCAACTCGCATTCTTCAGAGACAAGCGCTTGCTTCTTATTGGAATCCACGTCAGTGTCTTCGTCGTCCTGGTTGGTTGGAATCAGGCTAGCTTCGCTATTGGACGGGTACATGTCTGTGTCGGATGTTGCTGCCTGTTTTTTGCTGCTTCTCAAGGCGATGCGGCGGAGCCATGGAGGGACTGGCCTGGCGTTGGGGCCGTGGAAGTGGATTCCCATCACGAAAATCACCATTGCAGACGACAGGGACACAGTGAACATCGTTGCTGCGAAGAAGCGGCCTGAATATTGACGGAGACAAACTTTCTATCAGTCATAGGAGAACAATTGCATACACACAACTAGGACTAGTCTATCCAACGGAAATGAAACGCAAGCAACTGTAATTCAACATAATGTCTGTGAAGTCGAAGTTGGTGTCCTTTTGCTGTACATAAGCATTTGACTTGATTTATAAAGCCTTAATTCTTTTATTTATTCTATTAATAGACAAAAGAATCCACACATGACACAATAGGCACAATGTCGAAGGTAAATTTAAGACGAAGACTTAAGACACTCACCCAATATGGGAATGTATCCCGAATGTGCAGGGAGTCTGTCGGCAAGTAGCTGCTGATAGAACACCACAGACAGGAGCATGGTCACGCTCACGGTCAGCTTCTCCTCACAGTCGGGCGGCACCTGGAAACTTATCAGCGTCAGGAGGACCAGGATCAAAGATGGCGCCACCAGGTAGTAGTAATAGTACAGGGAGCGACGTAATATCCGGACGGTGTACGTCACATCCGGGTAGGGCTCCGGACAGCAGTTGTAGTAGGCGACGGTACGTTTGGCGGTCATGTCGAGAAGTTTCCACTCTTCATTCTCGATGACGCTCGAGGTGTCTCCAGTGGCGGTTTTGTTGATAAGGTCGACTGCAAAACCGTCGTACGTCCAGGAACCAAACTGGAGATCGCAACGCTGGCAACAAGAGGTTTGGAATTACCTGTTTGCTTTTGCATTTATAATTTTGAATAAGGGGTAGTGACACACATATTGCAAAGATAGTACACATATAAAAGAGACGTGTTATATTTAGATATTTAGATGTAACCTACCTGTTCATCATTGGGGAACTGTTCAACATTGAGAATACAAGAACTCTTCAATGTGATTGGATAGAGCCATGTGACGTCACCTTCGTACGTCACGGCTGCGTTGGTATCTGGTATTACAACGTCCTCCTCCAGTTGCCTAAGTTCGACAGCGAAATAAAGATACTTGAATGAATCCAAATGGGTGAGTGAATGGAGACCTTTATTGTATATTTTGCCCAACTGAGTTAAGTACAGATCATGGCAACGTTTACAAAGTTTGCCGTACATAAGTTGGTACGAGTATCGTAGTATATATTAGGGTCTTCAAAATCTTCTACCGTCTTGGTGGTGATACTATAGGATTGTATTTTTTATCAAAAGTTATGAAAAATATACTTTCAGTTCAATTCTCCTTAGAACATCACTCGTACTCAATTCTACACGACATAGCACAGTCCTGAATTTTCTCAATAAATCTCGAAGTTGAATTACGTGTTTCACAATTGCCACACCCTTTTCTGAACAAAAAAGCACATTGGGCATATTGTACATATGTGAATGCTGTTTTATAACAGACGTCGACGTTAATGGAAAAATCTAAGGATAAAGGTACAACGACTGTGATAGTGTTATAGTGCATACCTGTTGTAAAGAACGATATCCGGCCGCCATATTTGTTCGCTGGGTATTCTGATCGCTCTCAGATCACCATGGTTACTGGGGTCCCACACGAGATACTCATCTCTCCAATACTGTAGAATAACAAGGAGAAAGTAAGTACACATACATCAGTTGTTTTTATCTTAAAATTCGTATGTCCAACATCATCATTATAACTTCTGTTGTAGTTTGTACGTATTGTAGAATATGACAGATCAAAACATTAAATCAAAGTCACTGTTTTAGTCATTTTGCAAATAATGTGTTGGGTCTACCTTATTCAAACTGCTCAGTAATATTCATAGCGTATGAATGCAACTTTTGTGTGTCTTGTGTCAACTTTCTTCTTCTATTACTGAACGGAACTAAACTTCTTGTGTCGTGACAGCGTCTTGGAATTGTCAGTCATTTCTTTCCAACTAGCCAGGGTACCATTCAAGTTTCACAAACAAGCAAATTACTCATAGTCACGTAAATTGAGTTGATAGGTGATTAGGCTCTCAAAGGGTTAAAAAGAGATTTGCACCTACCTGCCGAACCCACAAGTTTGTTATCATGACTCGGTCCTTCGATATCTACGGGATGGAAATGAAAAACAAATGTTGACATTAAGGTGTTTGAAGGAATTGATAACCATCAATTATCAAGTTATGCTGCGTCACAGGCACTACAAGTGTTTATTCTCAAGCTCTTAATACGGTGTAATGGTACGCGCGAGCATACACATGACATTGTGCACAGGCACTCACACACACACACACACACACACACACACACACACACACACACACACACACATTTTCTATTTCGATTTACTTAATATGAACATATTAGACGTTTGTTTTGTTAACGTTAATTGTATTTTTAGTGCTACAAGTTCGTGTCCTCAGCTTGCTGCTGAATTGAAAAGGTCGTCTGTGAAGAACACTACACTTAGAGGAAGTTAGAGACATGATGCATATGGTGTAAGCTGATTACGTCAGGGGGGAGCCTATCGGACAAAGCACATAGTTTGCCTCTTACCCGCCTTGAATTTCTTAAAGCTAGTTCACTACGGATCGGAGCCATACACCCTCATACACAAACACACATTGCAGCAAAACCATATAACGTTATAGATGTACGTGCAGAAATACGCTCTCAAACGAAATTTAATGATGCTTTACACATATGCTGGCCTAAGCTACACTCAATATCCATGTTCCTGCTTACTCATTGACCAGGTTTCTGAAACCAGAAACCCACCCACACCACTCATTGAAATATACCATACCCTGGCACGGAAGGAGATTTTTAAAAAATTGCATTTTACATTTTTGTTTGTTTCAATGAAGACATCTGATTTTGGAAATGGCGGGCCAAATTTTCAGGTGAGGCACAAAGAAATCCTCTTCGCAAATACGTATCGGTATTCAGCCAGGCTGTGTAATCCACCTCTTAGCTCCCTACTCTTGATTCTGTATTTGTTTTGCTCGCAGAAATCTATGTCAAGCGCTGACCCGGATCGGAGAGAATGGTCGTCTCCACCGGCTTACTCCTAACAGAAGCTGCAAGTCACGCACAGTTCCTTTAAATCCCTCCGCGCTTATTCAACTCGCGGAAACCATGACTACGCATCCGACATCTGTTTATATACCCTTGGTTCTTAACACTCAAACTATGTGGTCGTCTCTCTCTCTATGCCTCTCTCTCTATGCCTCTCTCTCTACGCCTCTCTCTCTGTGCCTCTCTCTCTGTGCCTCTCTCGCTCCCTCTCTCTCTCTCCCTCTGTCTCTCTCTGTCTCCCTCTCCCTCCCTCTGTCTCTTGATCAAAAGTACAGAACAACATCCACGTGTTCCGGAGACCAAGGAGTTTATACAGAAAAGAGCTCCTTGCGGAGACTAAACACAGACGGGTAATTCTATAGACTGCATTTTCCCTAGACTCCCTTGCAGTCTTCGGGAAGGGTCTGTTGGTCCGCGATTTTCAACGTTGGCTATGTTCTATTGTGCCGGGAAAGGGAGTTTGTTGAGGAAGGGAGTTTGTCGTGATAGCGAGTTTCTGGCCCTCCCGAGAGGAGACCAACGCACCCCCCCCCCCAAAAAAAAACAGCCCCTTCCCGAAGACTGCAAGGGAGTCTACATTTTCTCGATGTTTTTAAAATTAGCGTTTGACCCTGGTCAGGACTGACTTCTATCAACACAGATGAGCTTTTACTCCAAGCTGTAATGTCAGCCTTGTCATGATGTGTCATGATTTCGATAGCCAATCAAACCATATCTTACAAGGTACGCACGATATGATAGTGGCAGATGTCGGGCTAACAATAAAACGATGCCGCTAATTGGACAGTTATTTGAACCCACTCACCACATCGATGATCTGTCCGAGTGCGATGTCAAACGTGACTGTTACTGTATCCATGCTGTTTCTCACCGGTCTGCTGCCAGTGGTGTAGTTAGACATCAACACTTTTATCAGGGCCTTTTCTTCTGTGGAGTTAGTGCCCTCTACGATCACTGAGCAGAAACAAATGTAAGAGACGTTATTCGGTCAGGATACATCATGATTAAGTTTGAAACCCTGACTGTTTACAGCTGGTATCTCACTGGACTAGCACTGATGAGGCACGTTGGCGGCATCGCTGCGTCCTAAATTGGATTTGTATCAGTCTTAACTTTGAATAGAAATATCATGCAAAACGTATACATGACGAAAAAGACAAAAAGATATGCGAAGCGTAAGAAATATTTCCTTTTTATCGATGAAATTCGCTGAGCGCGCTGTCAAATCACTCGAGCTCGGCCGCAGCGACGCCGCCAACGGTTGCCCCAACGTCTGGAGCAGTGGGATATACATGCACACATACCCCCTTATGCAGGGGTCACATTCCCAATTGGGAAGCCACGTTTGTTTTATTGACGCCAAATGTAATGTCATTGACTGTTTTAGTAACGTGTACACTTTACGGTAAATGTAGATACAAGGTGTAAAATGACTATCAAACATTAGAGTTAACTTAAAATGGCATTCACTTCAAAATAATGTCTGTACGTTCCACATGTTTGCTTGTATGGACCTCAAATTTGCATATTATCTGAAACGTCTGTCCGTGTCCAAAATCATATCCAGTTGCTTGTCAATAGGTAACTTCCTTTTCGACGTATATCTATCAGCATTTGAGTGAAACAAAGCACACTGGGCAGAGGGAGAAATGAGTCAATGTTGAAGAATATGTTTGAGTATGACGTTTAACGCACTAACGTCACAGTGTCAAAACATGGGTTCTCGTCTGTCAAATTGGCGGCTATTTTGGTAAAGGTTCATGGGAAATAAAAGAAAGTGTCACTCTAGATTCAGGTGAAGACAAAGCGCGTGCAGTCTTCTTTGTTTGTAAAACGCACCAGTGAATATGGCATCACGTTGGTAACAATACATTCGAGTATCACTCTGGGTAACTTACAAATACCTGGTCGCCACATAAGCGTAATATGCCCGAAGATGTTTTCAACAGCCCAAAGAGACTTTGAGAAGTTTCAAGTTATAACACGAATCGCAAAATTGTTAACTAGATATCGATCTGAATAATGTCGTCCAGTGATACTGTAGACATTGTCGACGGGGGAATTTTTCCTTATCATCTTAAAAATCGTCTTTTAATTCCACGTTACTCTTCAACATTGTACGCCCGTATGTAAAAATGAAGTTTTGGCGTAAGAATTCAAATGAATGCATTATTGTGTTGTTGAAGGCATATATTTTCATTTGTCGTTCAACTTTTGCTGTCGTAGGACGGACTTTCTACAACTTTGCTCTCGCAAGACAGGTGCAATTTTACGACACAAGGACGGCTGTCTTGGCAGTATCGGACACCGAATCCGTAGAGTCCTAACCGTTGTTATAACACTATGTACTAATCCCAATCTACTGTGTCCAAATCAATACAATTCTTGAGTACTTACCTGACTGTATGACAACTCTACACACCAACACGAACAGCGCTACATATGTCTTCATTGTTGTTGTTGTCTTATGACGAAAATTCCAGAACGATCCTCCAACCGTACCGCTCCTCACAACCTGACCACAGGGCTACATTGTAACACTAGCATTTCACATGCTGCACTACATCGTACCACACGCGGGTCCCTGTTTCTACTATGTGATTCCGAATGCGAGCTTTTGTCTCTTGACCCTTCTCACACCAATCGACCGATTCATAGGATATCTGTGTCCTTGGACGGTCAGTGCCTGTCTTCAGAGTACAGCTACAAGCGTCTGTGGCCTAAAACGTGGTGCCCTGTAGTCCATGCAGGTAGCAGTCCTGTCAATGCGGCAGCGTTCTGTGTTCGTGTAGACCGCTTTCTGTCGAAGCTTTTGTGTGTAAGCACCTGTACTTAAGTTGTACTCACAAAGCTGGGTGTTTACTGAGCATTTTTGTGACGTAGTACACATGGGCTGTACCACTTACAAAAAGGGAGGAGGACAAGGAACCGAAAAGGCAGACAGACAGACAAAGAGAAAGAAATAGACTTCTCGACAGCGTGTGCGTGTGTGTGTGTGTGTGTATGTGATGATGTTTTTTTTGGGGGGGGAGGGGGGCAGAATACAACTTGCAGTGTTGTCCACATTTAAAGTTTGAAATGAAACATTCCACAACTGAGCCTGCTTTGACATCTGACCCTTTCAGTAGATTAAGCAGACAACAACAATATCCATTACCCTAGGGGCTTCATAATCTTCTCTTCAGAAATCATTCGTTCGGAAAATACCATAATTAGTTGTCGTCAAAACAACTTTGTCCCAAATTGGCACACCTACAGTCAAACAATAACATTGCCTAGTCGGTTTATCAAACATTGAATGTACTTTACACATGCCATAACAAGGTAGGGAAATTATCGCAAAAATTAGAATGTTGCATCTTATGCTAATAACTCCTAATAATGCAACGTGAAAATGGTGGCGCCATTTTAAACCTTGTCTTCTGAGTGAATGGTTGATTTATTTATTTTTAGGGGGGGCGATTGTTCGTGTTTGACAACTGTTCTACTAGAAGTAAGACGAGGCTGGGAGCAAGAGCAAGAGACATAAACAAGGGTTACATAATGTTACATAACATTACATGAAGTTACATAATGCTGCTGTACCAAAGATGGACGCCATAATTGACCTGTGTCTCGCCAACACGTACCCATCCACATGACAAATACCATTACAATCCCCTTTGACGTTATTGGAATATTGCTGGCCAGAAATACGCGAAATCACAATCATACAGACACGCAGAAAACTGCGAAAACAAAACCTCGATATTTCCGGGAGGTCACTACTGAAGTGTTGCAGAACGCACAGTTTCTATAATTATCTTCTGTCCTGGGCGTGTCAGTTTGCAAACTGTGTTTGTAAGATTGGTGGGAACGTAATTACCAATTTATTCTTATTTTTGCATCGGTTTTGGAGTTCTCAGAGGATGTCATCCATATAATCAACTCAACATGGCCTTAGGTAAAGATATCATGGATGGACGGCTAACGCAATAGTTACTTATATGAATAAAACCGTAACATTACCTATATTATGTATGTGCAGGTTGTATGCAGGTTTTTAATTGGTCAGCAAAGAAAATGATCTCGAACCAGTTAAACTCAGATGAATTTAATGAGCTGTTCTTCCACTGGTCGTGACAGACAAGAGATCGGCTATGTACAGTATTTACAGGTTTATTGTACCGGGGAAGTCCCCCTAACTCTTTTTGGACTTCGGCTTAACGTCCCGTCCGAAGGACTGCAGCCCTTCCCAGTAGCGTACGGATTCGAATTTGTCCAGACCTAGAGACAGAATTTCTAACCACTAGAATACACATGTCACTACTGAAACCATGTAACGTACAATACAATGCAACCGAACTATCTAATTAAGATTCACCATACAAATATTTTCCTAGAGACTTTAGCGTTGAGCAAATTATTTTCAGTTTTTTACTTATAAAGAATACATTGGCGACTGATAAAATCTTTTAAGGTATCGGACCGGAGTTTCTTTTAAGATTCCGTAGGTAGTCGGTCATCTTCAGACAGAAGGGCTACATTTCCAGCAAGAAAAATAGGACGGGAATTTGATTTCCGTTGAAAAGAAGTGTCTTGCTGCCTTCCGTCGGACTTCTTAATATTGATTGTTGCCTTAATGGTAACTGTAACAAATGTAAATTTCGGACAAAAAATATCATTTTAACACTTTTGGAACTTTCCCCGGGAAACGGCTTATATTTTGGAAGAGCTTAGTGCTTCCTCTCTCTGAAAAATGAAAATACAAGAAATCCATGTAATATTTTTTTCCGATGACGCAAATCCAATGATAATGCATGAAAAACGCCGCTATTTGTGTCAACAGGCGAAAAAACACATCACCGCTGCAGCTGACTAATAGAAAAAAAGGCATCCCTGGCCGACCAACTGCCCCACGCCCAAAATGTACGGTAATCTACAATCGGCAATCTATTTAGGCGATCTCTGCTGAGCCATATATAATGACCACCACGCGATGGCGGGAAACGTTAGAGTGACAACTACGCACTAACCCACTGATTCGAACTCCGACCCGGAACCTTAAAAAAACTGTCTGTGTCATCATAGCAAAAGGCGGTGCTATATATATGTACAGCACTCAAATATGTTTCTATAATATCAATAGCTTTAGAAATGCAATAATTTAACATGGAGTTTCTCTAAAGGTGGTATCTCACTGCACTAGCGTCACGCTTGCGTCACTGCGGGGTTCGAAAGATTCACGAATTTCAGAGTTAAAGAACGAATTTTCTTACTTTTTGTGTATTTTGTCGACTTCTAATAAAGTCATACTTTTACGCAATATCTAAAGTATAAAAAATTGGAGAAAATAAGAAAACAGTGACGCAGTGAACGAACCCCGCAGTGACGCAAGCTTGACGCAAGTGCAGTGAGATACCACCTTGAATGCTAGCTTCAAACGATGCTATGCAGTCTAGGAGGATTAGAAATTCTAGTATGCTCGCTTTTCTGTATCGCCATTCTACCCAGCGACTAAAATGACGATTGACATGATGAACAAAGCGACCAGGAATAACACCACGAGGCACCTGTCGATCCGTTTTGCCAGGAACTTCCACTCCTTTTCCAGGGAGTTTTTATACGCCTTCCTCTCGTAATCCCCTATGAACTTGTTGATGTTTTGTTCAATTCTCGTGAGAGTACTCGAGAGCGTCTGAGCTTCGGGATTCGATGACGTAGTCTCTCCTGGAACGCCGTTCATCTTTACGGTGTGTGCACCTCCATTGCTGATGACCTTGACCTTAGCGGGGGCCTTCGGCGGGCCCAGGAAGAACAGGGTGCGGACCCACTGTGGAACGGGGTAGATGTCCGGGCCGCGGTAGTGCAAGCTGAGGACGAAGATGGTCATGGCGGACGACAGGGTGACAAGAAGAATGATTCCTCCGAAGAATTTTCCTGAAAAAAAATAAGGTTTCAACGTCAGGACTTCAATAAGGTTTCAACATGAAAATGAAACACAATATTACAAAAAAACATCGCCATAAATCAAATGTAGTAAACTCATCCTTTATCCATGTTAGTTTTTGTTGGTACAGATCTGTAAAAAAATCAGCATTACTACGATCAGTTATGCGTGTTATGCAAACAATTTTAGCACTGTCGTCGTAATCCATCGTAAATTTTCGTAATGCTTACCTATCAGTGGTATGCTTGTAGATATCGGGGGGAGTTTGTCTGTAACCAGCTGCATGAAGACGACCAGGGCCAACAGCATTGTGATGCTCAGTGACAACTTTTCCCCGGAATCCGATGGCAGGCAAAACCCCAAAAGAGCCAGCAGCGAAAGGAGGAGACTCGGAGCTACCACGTAATATATGTAGTACAGAGTCCTGCGCGATAGTACTATGGTGTACTCGATGGTTGGAAAAGGCTCCCCCGATATGTTTCTGTGTACGTGTCTGTCTGCTTCAAACGTTCCCAGGATCCACTCTCCGTTTTCTATGAACTCTTCAGTGATACCTTCTGCCGTCATGTTCACCAAGTTTATCTTCTCACCACTGTAGGTCCAGGACCCGAACTCCAGCGGACATCTCTGGACGTCGAAGGGGAAGGCGGTGACGTCCAGGATGCAAGAGCTGCGCACGGTGACCGGATATGGCCAGAACACTTCGCCCGTGTACCGGATGATGGCGTTAGTGTCCGGAGTCGCTGACCAACCTTCATCGTGGAGCCTGTTGGACAATAGAATATGGGCATGAGGATTAAACAGTAAACTTGTCTAAACTTACAAGCCGACTTTCTTCCACATTCCTAAGGGTGATACTGACGGTTTCTAATTCTAACTGCCTGCTAGGTGGCGCTGCAGTGGGAAGGATTGGGTCCCAAACGTGACTTAGCAGGTATCCCCATCTCATCGCGGTTCTTGACTATTTTAAATACATATGTGTGCGTGCGTGTGTGTGTGTGTGTGTGTGTATGTGTGTGTGTTCAAATAGGAATTTACAGCCACACACTGATTGATATTTACTAGAATGACGTCGTTGATTTACTGTATAAATTACCTGTTGTATAGGATAGTGTCCGGCCGCCATATGTTCTCGCTGTTGATGTGCACCACAGTGATGTTGCCATTCTCCTCAGGCTTCCAGGTCAGAACCTGGTCAAACCATCTCTGTGGAGAAATGAATGAGTGAATCAGTTAACCAATATCAATGATCAATCAACCAATCAATCAATCGATCAATTAATCAATCAATCAATCGGAACGGTTTATCAATAATAGAGAATAATACCAGAAATGTACCAAATTGCAATTGCAAGGGAATCATATGGTCTTCCTTGCTTTGTTCATCATTTCTCTGTCCTGCCACTTGCTTTGTAATGTAATCGGACACCACAGGGTGTCTGCTACTGTACCAATAACCATGGTGACAGTCGTTTGGGACCATTTATTTGTTTTGAATACAAAAAATAAGAGGAAGAAGCTTTAGAAACATAGCAAAAATAATATTATCTCTCGTGGTGGTGAACATAATCATGAAACATTCCTCTTGAAGTAATAGTTGATGGGAAATACCACGAAGAGATAAACATCAAGAAATATAGTATACATCTTTATGAAAAACCCTTTACCTGGCGTATCCATAGGTTTGATGTCAGAACCTGCTCCTTGGCATTCTGTTAGAATAAGAAGAAAATGAGCCTGTCAAACTGTACACCTTGACCTAAAAGGAACATAAACAGGTAATGTGATAATTACAATATTATAATCATAATCTTTTTTACGTTTCTTTGTTATGAGTATGAACTAACGTAAGTACAGTGACGTGAGCAATCCTTACCAGATCTAGAATCTGTGCCAGGACCACGTTAAACTCAACGACGATGTTGTCCAGCGGGTTCTGGACTGGTCGTGCGTCGGTAGAGTAGTTCTCCAGAAGCTTGGTAACCAGGACGTGTTCCGGTATCGCACCACCTAGACATTGTGATGATAGCAGTGGAAACAATGGGGAATTGATAGTAAATATTACCTTAAAAAATAGATGGTTTAGGTACCGCCCAATTGGTGCCTATCTACCTTCCCAGAATGCATCAATACACATCCAACAATACACACCCCAGATGGCTTACTGGGCCCACAATCATATGGATTTCTTACGTTACGTTACCTTTCAAAATACAGCATCTAGTACAATATTATCAT